>NW_018020719.1:405981-435786 GCF_002006095.1 Pseudomyrmex gracilis
AAAAAAAAAAAAAAACACCGTAAGGTTCTTTAAATTAGTTATAAAATTAAATATCTTGATATATATGTAAAAAATCGGTAAGAGTAACCATCGCTGTGAGAGAGAACTTTATATATTTCCTGATACAGCGTTTATATAAATAATCTATTTGTGAATTTGTTGTATCATATATATGTACATAACTTAGCACAATTTAAAGTAGAGAAGCTGCGAATCTTACAATGCACCCGGGAAAGGATCTGTTCTGTTCTTTCTTAGAAGAAATTCTATCTTTCGACTCATGTCCTCGTCGTAAAGCGCCTTGCACCTCTCGTAGTTGATCCTACGTCTGACCTGGCACGGTTTCTCGTAGTATCTGGTGCGTCTGAATTGACCGAAGATGTCCTCCTTGGCCAGAATGCGATTTAATACGCGGCACGCCTTGTCCACGTCGTTGTTCTGGACCAATACCGTGCGGCTTATAAACTGAACGTGTCGCGCGAGACCCATCTGGAAAAAGAAAAAACAAATTTTGCGTAACTACAACTTTACCCGCGCATCTTTACAACTTTGTTTGCAAATAATATTACACTGCGAGAAAAAAATAAAATTTTCTGTTATCTGTTTATTTACTTATTTCTATATTTATTATTTTTTAAGAGATGCATTTAAATCGCGCTTTCGATCCGCACAATCGGATTTTCTATCATACTTTTTCTGCTTTTTATAAATCTTTGACCGTTCGATTTTTTAGGTTAGGTTAGGTTCGCGGATTTTCTATTGAACAAACGTGCTATCTTAAACGACTAATTTTAACGACCAAGAAGACATACTTCTCACGTTTTCTGCAAACCAAGTTATTTAAGGAAAATCACTAAAAAGGACAACAGTTTACACGTAAATTAAAATATCCTGCCCCTCACACACCTCGATCACGAACGACGCAAATCGACTCTGTCCCGACTGATACAAGTAGCGCCATCTAGCGACTCCGCACGCAAACTACAACATAGAATTGACAGAATCGATAATTTCACGTTTGGCACAAATATTTGTAAAAGGCGTCGATATTCATAGTCTTATATATATTTTTTCTATATAATTTTTTTTTTTTTTGTAATATAATCCCTGAAGTATATGAGTGCCTTTCCAACTACATATACAGGGTGTCCCGTACAATCTCTCGTAGGCAGGTAGAAGGAGTAAAACTGAGTCGAAAAGTCCTGAACCATTTTTTTCTATTATTTATAATAAAGAAGTAATTATTGAATAAATCAGGCCAATCAGCGCAGACCTTTAGCCAGGTCTGCACGTCAGTGAGCGCTCGCACACACCAGGCGCGCGGCTCACTGACGTGCGTCTGGCTAAAGGTCTGCGCTGATTGGCCTGATTTACTCAATAATTACTCCTTTGTTATAAATAATAGAAAAAAATGGTTCAGGACTTTTCGACTCAGTTTTACTCCTTCTACCTGCCTACGAGAGATTGTACGGCAATTCTGGGACACCCAGTATAGGCGACAGTGTTGGGCCCACTGCGCCAATATGCACCAATATCCAATACCAAGGAAAGCAGTAAGAATGGAATTTGGTGGAAGAGATATTACTTCTATATTCTATTCCACTAGTATCCCACACAGACATCCAGACATTCATTAAACATTTATTAGATGTCGCATGAGGAGCTGTCGACGTCTAATAGACGTCTCTAATGGAGTTTTTGTTCTGTGTGGGACTATCATTTTCACGAATATATCAAAAGTTTCATTCGTTCAAATTATTTAGTGTGTGTGTGTGTGTGTGTGTCTGATTATCTACCCATTTCCGACGGATAACTGCTAAAAACGCGAATGTGTCCTAACAGCAATACGTTCAGCAATGTGATAACAATGAAGTAGACCACTAGCCAACGGGTAATCTGGAAATAATAATAATAATAATAATAATTTCTCATAAATTCAATAATGTTTGTAAAGACGCAAGTGGAAAACTTATTTTTTTATATGTTAACTCTTTGCGGACAGACTTCAAAAACGTCCTACCAGTCGGACAGACTGAGTCTGTGAAACCCACGCGACTTTGAGATTGAATATTTTTCAGCAAAAAATCAATTGTTTTTTTTGTTTTTTAATCAAAAGTTTGAACTTTTTCCGCGTCGATAAGAAAAAAACAAATTTTGAAAAAATGTTTAGCAGTTTCGAGGATATAAGCGTTAAAAAAAAACTGTTTTACTAGAGACACCTATAGGTTTGAAAATTTGTGAATTGGGTCTAGGAGTCCCATGTCTGTCCACGCACAAAGGGTTAATTGTCATGTGTTACGTGTTAATTAATTATTTTATACGCGTTCTCGAAGAATTACTTCTCTGTCCGTCAGATTGTAACCAAATCCGTATCGACATATGCAAAGCCACGCTGTGAAGGACAGCAGGAGCAAAGTTACGGCAAACGGAGAAGCATAAATATGTATAATAAACATTTGTTTATGTCAATTGGGTTGACAATTTGTTGCATCTTCCTCCGCTTCTTCTCGCGCGACGACGACGCATATTTTTTTATTCGCCGAGATGTTGTCGCAACGACGTGGGTATGTCGATTTCGCAAAGTTTTCGCCGAAAAAAACGAACTCGAATTCGATTCGGGAAACGGGTTTTGTCATCAATGCGAGTATCTGCGGTCCGTTTCCATTTTGTATTCCTGAATTGTTGAAATGATTTGTCTTCTACTCGAAATAGATATCGGTTACGTGTCAAATAAAATTCGACAGTAACAAAATTGATGAAGACATGATTTAACAAACCGACTTGATATATATATATATATATATATATATTGTTTGCGCGACCGCGAATTGATCAATAATTGTTTGAGCAAAGCGTTGTGTCCTTTTAATGGTATTTTCCGGCAGAAAAACCAGGAGAGAGAAAAACGAACTGGAAATTTTGCGACTGGGAATTTGCGCCAAATTGAAACTGACGCGTCATCGAGAGTGATTTACTTCAGACGATGTAAAATATTATACAACAACGGCGCCACACGCTTACATTAACCGAAATAAAACGAAAATACAAATCGTTATAATCTTCTTAACGCAATATTCATTTCTGTTTATATTTTGAACGAAAGCGGATTGTACGAAGCGAAATGGCGGAGTAATCTAATGTCGTTTGATCGATAAGCGTTCGCTCTCCTCTCGGGCGAGACGGTCAAAACGAAGCGTAATTAGCAAAATATTTTGACGCGGATTTATAGAAACGTCGCGAACAAAAAAAGTTTCAAATTGTTGAACTCGATGCGAGCGCGCTGACAAGATGCCTCCGAAGAAGAAGAAAGACGAGGCGAAAGAGATTCCGCAAGACTTGGAGTACATCGAGTAAGGACTTTTGTATTCTCTTACTTATACTTCTTACACGCGCGGAAACACGAAGCTATCTTGACAATTTTTACGTGACGGAAACGAATGATTTTTTTTTTTTTACGAGACAAACTTTTGAAAAAATATGTAGAACCAACAAGCGTAGTTTTTTATATATAGATCGGAAGTGGAGATCGCGGAAACGATCGAACAAGAGTCCGCGAAACCGAGGATAGCTCTGCTCACCGGCGAGGTTTATGGCCCGCGAGTACGTTTTATCAGTGAAAAAGCCGAGGAGGAAAGTTCGGACGACGAGGCCGAATCGGAGAGCGAGGAGGAGGACAGATATCAGGAAGATCATCCGGAATTGCCGTCCGAATTCTGGCACATACAGAAGCTCATCAAGTACATGAAGGGTGGCAACCAAACTGCCACTATGGTGTCACTGTGTCTGCTGAAGGACTATGAGCTTACCAACAAGGTTTGTTACACGCTTTACGCGTAAATCGAACACATTTTTTTATTTACTTTAAAATATGATTTGCGCTAAATTGAAAAAAATTAGTTCGCAGAAGAGAAGAGTGCTCGTGAAATTTTGTAACATTCAACGAAAACTGCAACTTACGTAGGGGAGACTGGGGCTGATTGTGACACGCGGGTAAAAAGTTACAAGCTCTTTGATTAGTGATGAAAACTAAGTGCTACATCAAAGCTAAAAAAGAAACAAACGCGACAACTGTCACGCGTCATCGTCGTTGTTGCAATTATTTTTCACCGCTATATTTAAGGTTGTAACTTTTTACCCCCGTGTCACAACCAGCCCCACAGTCTCCCCTATATCGGCTGGTTCTGCCTTACTTCAATTTATTTGAAAATTAGTTCAAAATACACATTTTATTCTCACACTGAGAAAAAAATACTATTAACTCAACTAAATGCGTTTAGTTGAGTTTCAGTTTGTTATCTGAAATACTTGGTTTTTTTTAATTCAAGCATACGGTAAAATAAAGATAACAAATTCGTATAAGTTGAATTAACAATAGTGGTAATGAACATATTTAATTCACTAAATGAATGAATTGTTTTGTCGAACATAAGTTTGTGATAATTTCAAATAAAAGATACTGTTTAACCTTTTCCGGGGATTTTTCCTTTAAAATTGACCTCGCATTTTAGCTGAAAAAGTTAATAATAACCTGCTACCCCCCCCCTTCAAAGTTAATTTTAAAGGTCAAAGAAGTAACCAGGATTGTTTTCAATTTTTTTCCTAAATTGAGTGCATTAAATTGACCTTATAAACATCTATTACGTTCGCTTTTCTTGCTGGTCCATATATGGACCAGTCCCGGAGCGAAAAGGTTAAAAAAGATGAAATAGGCAATTCTCATTTACTTTAATTGAATATAATCTGAATTTCTTTGTACCAAGTATTTCATTCAATCAAACTGCTTAATTTTTATAAGCAGACAAAATATTGTGTTGTCCTATTGTGTTTTACATTCAAAGTTACCTGTATTTAAGCAAATTATAATTTTGCTAAAACAATTATATAAATTGTCTTTCGGTATAATCTAATTATTATATCTATTGAAACATGATATCTTCTTTACATTTAATCAATATTTTATTGACAGCCCGTGACCGCTGCATATAGGTGAATCGAATACTATTTTGTTACTTCGCCAACTTGTTTTTCTCAGTGCACTAAAATGTTTATTTTAAATAATTGAAATAAATAATTCTTTTACTATGTGTTTTGCCTTGTGTTCTCCACAGGTTATACAGAAGGCTATTCACGAAATGGGCGGTCTCGAGATATTGGTAAACCTTCTTGAAACGAACGACATCAAATGTCAGAATGGTTCGTTGTCGGTCTTGTTGCAAATCGCAACTTCGACCGAAATGAAGAGGTATCTGATCGATTTGGACGTCACGACGCCATTGATTCAAATGTTGAAGCATCCCGCCAGAGATATCCAGGTTGCTCGTTCGCCGTTTCTAATTTTAATGACCACTTGTTCTTTAATTCTTTTTCTTATCGAATATCAATTGTGTGTGTGTGTGTGTGTGTTCTATTTACAATTTTAAAATTCAATTCAGCTTTTCTCTCTCGCTCGATACAATCGAATTGTTGTTTTATTAAACGTGTGCCAAAAATCTAATCGAATCTAATTTTAATTAACATTTAAATTTTTAATATAAAAGAAAAGATAGATTTTATTACAAAATTAACTATTTTAATTTTGCCACGTGACCCGTAAGTAATTTTGTCTTTTCAGATTTTAGCAGCCGAAACAATGGCAATTATAGCACAAATTAGAAAAGCTCGAAAACAGATACGAATCCGCGGTGGAATACCGCTTATTGTAAGTTTTTCGATCGAAGTCGACCTATATAAAATAAATAAATAAATAATCGCTCAGCTTCTTTATTATTCAACATTTTTTTTTCACACCGGTCATTATTCCAAATACAATTTATATAAATATTTTCTGTGTGACCCACATGTATATCCGGTGTGTATCGACTGATTTCGTCACAGCTCGATGTGATGGACGTGCCGGACGAGGTTCTTCGGCGTTCGTACGACGAGCTGAGCGAAACTAGCAAGGAACTGGTCGCGGTCGCCATTGGTTGCGCCAAGGTTCTCGATTCCTTGAGTAGCAGTCCGAAAGTCAAGGAGGAACTTCGCAAACACGGCGTCGTTCGCTTGATGTCGCGTTTCCTGAGATCTAAGCACACCCAATTGATCATACCCACCATGGGCGTCGTCCAGCAATGCGCCGATCTGGTTTTATCGAACTTCCTAAAATAACTCCTCTAATTAAACTCCTATAATTAAAAATATCTTGCTTGCTTATTCTCTAAAATAATTCAGCATCGCAATATAATATAAAATATGCAAATGGTTCATAAAATATAAATTATCGTTACATAAACGCAATTAATAACACAATTCAAACGGTCGATATCGCGATACATTGTTGCGTCGCGTCTCTATTAAAGAAACGTGTAATTAGTTTTGAACTGTTTGTACACGGAGAATTTTGATATGCAATTCTCCCCCCTCCCCCTCCGTGAGGAGAAGTTATTAATAATTCCCGTTGCGCGTGGTGGTTTCGCCAGAACATTTTCAGGGAAGAGTTCGAGCGAGTGGGCATCATTGACGAGCTTGTGCGCCACTTGAAGAACGAGAGCGTGAAGCTGAAGGAGAACTGCGCCCTGGCGATCTTCAAATGCGCGTCGAATCGAGAGACCCGGGCGATAGTGCGCCAGGCGGGCGGCCTCGATCCGCTCTGCAAGCTCGTACAGAGCGAGGAGGTGCGAGCGAACAAACGTCTGCTGGCCGCGGTAACCGGCGGTATCTGGAAGTGTGCCATCAGTCCGGAGAACGTAACGAGATTCAATCAGAACAACTTAGTGGGGTCTCTGGTGCCGCTGCTCGAAGAAAATGAAGACGAACGGGTGCTGGCCAACATCGTAGGCGCCCTAGCCGAATGTTGCAAAGATCCCGCTAACAGGGACGTCTTGAGAATTAACGAGGGTCTGCCAAAACTGGTAAAGATTAAAGTCGCGAGCGACTCTCGGTACAGTACTTTCTCAATTCTTTGATAGTTTCTGACTGCCACGTCAAAACTTTGAACCCGCTGCCGCACTCGTCTCTTGCTCCATTCACGCTCTCAGCACATATAAGTAGATATATTTGCGTAAATCTTCTCCTAAAAGTTACAGTCTTATAAAAATTAAAACTTAATTAAAATAAGCTAGAGAGATAGATAGATAGATAGATATGTGCTTTATTTATAAAGGCGCTCTGGGACAGACCCCTCAAGCGCACAAATAAACAAATGGAGTAAGTGATAATACAAATATAAGTAAGCTACAAAGTAAGAAAGATATAAAAAATATAAAAATAAATAAAAAAATATAAGAAAAAAAGACAACATGTAAAAAAGAGAGAGAGAGAGAGAGAAGAACATTTCTGATATGTTTCATCATACGTGAAAAATCTATAGAATTGATATTTCCTTTCTCTTTTACAGAATTAATATGTTTTTTATATAATATCGCGTATCTTCTCAATAATTAATTAAGCAGAAAATCCTGTCGACGCGGGTTTACGTTTAACTATTCCATTGCGTCTTATACAAGGTGTCCGAGTACGATAATAGCCGTATTATCCGCTCGCGAGCAGATAGGAATAAGAGAGTCGAAAAGTTCTCTTAGTAGTTTGCAAGATTAGAGTTCGCAATAATTAACGAGTTCTTAATTAATAAATATCCGCTAATGAGCGTGCAAAAGAGAGACACGGGCGCAGCGTTTCGCGCCCTTGCGGTTGCTACGCGCGCGTTGCAACTCAACTCGGGAGAGGAATTAACAGCAAACAGCATGTAACGCACGTATTATGCTTTCGCGTTTTGATCGTCGTTAGCTATTGATTTTTATGTTAATGCGTAAATTTTATACGCCGTTAATATTAACTCCTCTCTCGTGGCAACTATCCCAGATAGCCAACTGTCTGCAAGTTGGCAGTCTGCAAGTCAACTGAGTTAAAAGTTGTTGGCAACTTGCCGCAAATATTGCTCATAAGTTTTCAGCAATGCAACAAAAGGGCGTATCCTCTTTTTTCAGTATGTTCTTGCCGGCAACACAGTTTTCAAAAAAATATAATAACAGCAAAGTTCTCAACAACTCATCGCCCCAATAAACTTGTATTATTTTTCTCAAAACTTATGAATAAAAATTATTGCTCATATATTGCTCGCATATATTGCTGACTCACATGTCGCAAACGTTGGCTACAACAATTGATTGATAACAAAACTCAGCATATATTGAAATACTAAATTGACAAAAACATTTTCGTTGCATTAAATAAAAAAAACAACACAACAGCAATTGGCGAGCAACTTAATCTACACAATGATTTGCTTTTGATATTGAGTTTTCGCATTTGGCTATCTGGGTATATAAACCCTTTTGCACGTGGTGATGCGCGCTCATCATTCGAGAGAATCTTTATTAATTAAGAACTCGTTAATTATCGCGAATCTTGCAAAGTGGTACAAAACTTTTCGATTCGGCACAACTTCCCTTTCTATCACTCGTCCGCGAGTGGTGGACGTACGGCTGTTATATACCGGATACACCCTATGCGCGTACGTACATACATATACGCGATAATTTTCAAACAAGGGGACTAAAATTGGATTAGCGCGTGCGAAAATGAGAAACGAGTTTGCTCTCTCGCAAACTCGTTTCTCTCTCGATGTGTGATTAATCGAGTTAACGATCTCGATGTGTCCTCGTTATTCGAACATATTATAGCAACAACGCGAGGGAAGAGGGTAAGCACTTCAGCTGTGGACTGCTTTTGCAGATCAGATTGTTGAGCGCCACGTACGAGCCATTATTGGAGAACGTGCCGCTTGTGTTGAAAGAGTGCGCCGTGGATGAGCGTTGCATGGACATCATCAACGATACCGAGCACCGGTTGGACGGCGCGCGATTGGTCTGGTCTCTGTTGAAGCATCCCAGCGACGTGATCAAGCGCAACGCGTGTCTCGCGCTGGTGCCCTGCATCAGACACGCCAAAGACTCGCCCGAAATGGTGCGCGCCTTCGTGGGCGGTTTGGAGCTCACGGTCAGCCTACTGGAAAGCACAAACACGGAAGTGCTCGGCGCGGTTTGCGCCATGATCGCGGAGATCGCCACCGATCCTGAGAATCTCGGCATCTTGACGGATCACGGGGTTGTGAGGAAACTGGCCGCCCTCGTGGAGACCGTTAGTTCCGCGCTATTTACGACGCGACACACATGGCTTATATATCGGCTGCTTTATGAAAAAAAAAACACATGATCGTTATATTTACGTACAAGTATATAAAAAAAAAAGTACATAAAAAGCGAGTAATTTTAATTTGCTTATTAATTCATAAAAAAAAAAAGAATATTCGCAAATATGAAGTTTTTCTTAATGATTTTTTTTTTTACTGTGTTATTTAAATATATTCACGCGATAAGAAGATAAGTAAAAAAAAAATCGAATGTATATAAAAATTGTCCGTATTTTCATAAAGCAAAATTTATATTGACACGTTGCTCCTGTTGTGATGGTTAAATTTATGTTTCAACTGCGCGCACACACACACACGGAGTATAATACATATTGCGGTTTATTTTTAAAGGATGACGAAAATTTGCGCGCGAATCTAACATTGGCGATAGCGTACTGCTGCGAATGGGGTCAGAATAATTACGAATTCGGCAAGCTGAACGCGGTCGCGCCGCTCGTTAATTATATGACCAGCAAGAACAAGGACGTGTTGAAGGGTGTTTGTATCGCGGTGTATCATTTGAGCAAGGAGCCATTAAATTGTGTGACCATGCACACCTGCGGCGTCATTAAGGTACGACTAAGGGGCGTTCACTTTTCTCGCATATGCAACACAAAAAAAAATCGTTCGATATTTTAGAATAGACGTGATTTCGATTAGTGTGAGAAAAATGTTTTTGAAAAATCGAAAAACAAACCTGGAATTTTGTTCGTCACTGAAAAGAAATTTTTTTTGCAACACAGCACGTCTTGCGTCTGGTGGGCTCGGAGGATCCGGAGGTGCAGATCGCAGCCGCTTCCACCATTCGTCACATAAGAAAACTCGCTTTGGCAGCTGAAAAATTCCACTTGAAGGAAACGTAATAAATTTTTCTTCGCACTTCCACTCGTAGATCAAACAAAGAGCGCGGCACAACAATTTCTAATTCAAAGATCGTAAAAGTTGTTTTTAATTGCACACATTGAAACGTCAAAAAAAAAAAAAAAAACATTTTCATTCTTATTTCTGATCCGCTTACTGTTGTAAATTGTGGCTTTTAGGATTTCTTTTTTTTTTTTTTTAACAAAACTGCACACAGCTAAGCTGCTAATTATCCGGCGTTTTCACAGGAGCACGTTGCAGGAAACCGATTTCCGTCTGTGAATACACACAGTAGTATTCATTATCAATACGGACAGAGGAAGAGGAGGAAGAAGAAAAAAAATATATGTATAAAATAAAAAGATATTTTATTTTGCGTGCTTATATAAACAACGGTTCACAATTTGTAATATCTCTAAATATTCATAATTTTGTGTGTGCTTAAACCTTACACAATATATTTCTTTCCACCGACGTAACAATGAGTAACACACACATATGAAGAATATTAAGCGTGAAGAAAAGGCATAAAGAATTTACCTGTACACACCACATTCTCGTAGAACGTTTAACTCTTTTTTGTATCGGACAATATATATATATATAATTTATATATATATATATGTATGTATATATATATATATACATATATATTTTAATTATTAAATTACATTTAATATAACAAGGCGATGATTTCAATTTGAGCAAAATATGTACCTTAACAATGTCCCCGCGCTTCAGGATCGAAGCTATATTCGAGAATACGGGTAAACGTACGAGAAGAGTAAAAAGACATTAAGTAAAATTTCAAACAAGTGTAGAAAATGCTGCATTTTTTTGTTGTTCACTCACGCAAACCAACGGACTTGAATTCTTGAAAAGAGTTTCGTCTTTTTTTTTTTTTTTTTCGAAATGTACAGATTACGTGACGATTAAATGGCAACATTTTTTTTAATAAAAAAATTTTGATTCATTTTTTTCGAGCTATTTATTATTTATCTATCCTTAGCGGATAGTTGCGTTTCGATTGTTGAATCATGATCAACCACACCCGCAGTTTATCGCGACTAAGAATTTACTTGATAAATTGTTTTTCACGTAAGTCAGTTTCACCAATTTTGTTTGAACCGAAATTCATATTACAAATATTTTTGGGGATCGGAGAAATTATTGACATACAATAAATATATTTATTATTCCGTTTTGCTAATTTGCAAGAAGGTAAAAAATCATTTTAAATCTGACTTGATCAGACTTTAGTATATTGTGTGGTGAAACGTTTCTCTAAAATTAGTAAAATACACTAAAATATATATCATCAATGATTATACAATAAATGGCAATAATACGCACAACATGTCTATTCTACAAATTCAAAAACACTCCAACATTCTGATTGTAACTGAAAACAAAACGCCCATTTTCAGATTACACAAAAACTCCTGTATATAAAAGGTTTTTTATTTTTCTCGGAGAGAGAGAGAGAGAGGATTTTTTTTCTTTCTTGCAAATTTGTGTGTTTGTTCTTTAATCTGCAATTTTCCACAAAATACGTATTTGTTTGGTCCTGCTATTGTTTGTTATTCGGAAACATATTTGGAATTTATATATTTCTTTATATTTTTTTCAGAATTTCTTATCATTATACTTTTTAATGTCAAAACCGTCTATTAATAATAATCTTTAGTAAAATTAATAAACGTCGCGCGCACACACTCTCTCCTTTGCTAGGAATGAGTAAAAGGGGAAAGACCCAAATGGATCTCTTATTTGATTGACTTGCAGAGTCATTAATCTTGCTTAGTGGTCAGTGCATCCGCCGCAGTTTTTATTGCTACAATAAGCATTCATATAATTGTCTTACTTATACTTATTTTGAAATAAATATACTTTTTTTCAAAATCAACAAATTAATATTATAAAAAAAAATTAATACATTCTATATTCCTCTTTGAGACATGCAAATTTTTCTCTAAGAGATTATTAGATTATTTCTTCTAAAGGACGTTAACTTACCTGTGTCACGTGCGACAGACAAAAGTTTATCTACGCCAGGTTGATACTGAAGGAATTTTGGACGGATGATTCGGCGATACAGAATTAAGGAACCGTTGTACTCAGTTGGCACCATTAGCCATATGTAAAACACGCACTGTTAATAAACATAATTTATTATTTATTAATTGTTGCTCTTAGACAATAATTGTATCTTTGGGAATAATATTTTTGTACCTTGAACAGCCAATAAAATGGAAACCAGACGACAATATACTCAGAAAAGAACTCTATTATGGTGAATACTGCAAAAACAACCCAGTAAGTAAGCCATTTTGTGTCGTCTTCCTTCTTGCTGGTTTCCAGTGCTTTTAGAGATTGATATGCCGGATAAACAAATCCGATCACATTACACACTAGCTGTTGACCCAGCCCAAATACCAGATACAAGGCTAGCACTGCTAATGAACCTATTATGAAAATAAATAATTGAAGCAGTTGAGCAACAAGGAGTCGAGTGATAATAATAATCATGTCACGATCAAAAACAAAAATTAGTAAAAAAAAATATATATATATATATATCAAATAAAAAAATAATAATTGAAGTAACAATAAAGATCTTGAAGATGCAAAGTCATCGCACAATTATCTTTGGTGCAATTAGTAATTATCTAAATATATGCGCGTTAGCGTCGACCAATCAATAGGAGCGAAATCTACGTAATTATTCTTGTCGGAGCAAGTCGGAGCAACTCACCGACAAAGATGTAAAGACGGTCGATGCCGGTCTTTCCTTCCGCTTGAACAAGTAATTTTACCCACGGCTTGTTTTCGTCCCTCAACGCTTTCTCGAGATGTTCCTTCACGGCGGCAATTCGAGCCATTTTTTGTTTTTTTGATTTTTTTTGTTTTTTCCACAAAATATTCCCGGATCAACAAATTCGTGCGTGTTTCCGTTGGTTAGTCATACGTACGTCTGATCGCCACCAAAAGAAATATAATCAGTCACGTCACGACGGCGGAATCGACAAGCTCAAATCGCCAACACTTTATAGTACGTCCTCTCTTCCGCTCGACGCGCTAGTATCGAGTAAGTTATTGGATTCGATTGGAGAAGAGAATTTCGACGAACAAGAACTCGTCCGTTTCGCGCACATTACCCTACCTACTAAAAAAAAGTCTTCTTACTTCACAGCCATTGGCTGTCAGCAAGCGTCCCGCCAATCCCACACGCGCCCAACGCTATCCCTACTCTTTCCTCGGTTTTCTTCTCCTATGCGCAGTAAAATTCTCTTCTCTAATTGAATCAAGTGTAGATAGGGTTTACGTTATTCTGTTGTTTTGCGCATCTCTCCCTTAAACAAAAAGCTTACCACTCACTCCACCGCCATTGGCTATTAGCAAGTGTCCCGCCAATCCGCTAGTTTGAAATATATATACATATATATATATTTATATATATATATATACATTTATTAAAATATATATATATATATTTTTTCTAATATGTAAATTATATAAATCGATAGTTTATTGTTTTTCAAAATAAAAAATTAAGTTTGCGTTTTTTTATCTGATTCAATACAATTATTATAAAATGTTAGACACACCGAGGATATAATTCAAAATATAGATCCCAGTTACGAACAATTTTTCACTAAAGACTGGTACGATGGTTCAAAACATTTGTAGCGAGATTTTGATCGCACATTCTTAGATTTCCTTTGAATCGGTTATTAGTTACCATTTTACGCGTCCTCAATTAAAATCAATGATTTTTTTTTGTTTGTTTTATATTATTTTCTAAATCCAGCAAGCAAAAAACATCACCACTGGCTTTACGGACACGTGCTGAGAAAGAACTTCTGAAAAAAGGGTGTTTCTCTCCTGTCCATAAATTTGCTTTTTAAAATTTTATTGCTTTACAATTACATTAACAAACGTTTCAGATCTTTAACATCGTATTGTAACGGGAGGTCTTCTTTAGGCAATTTGGTGGTCTATGAAAAATAAACCAAAATAATAAATAAATTTAGCTTCGTTTTCATTTATGTGAAAGCATAGATATTTCTTTTTTGTTTTTTATACATCAATCCGCTAGGAATTGCATTTGAATTAATTTCTCATAAATTAACTAGTTAACGAAGTAATTACAGGTATGTACATTCTTGAATCAAGAAAAAAAAAATGTGTGAAGCGTGAATATGCAATATTGCCCGGATTGTCAAAAGTAATGTGATTCTATTGTATATATACATATATATGCTATATATATATATATATATATATATATATATATATGTTTATACAACCAGTATACTATACTAGTCTATAAACATTAAAGATTGATATACGTGGCTGTAAAATATACAATGCTTTAAAAAATGAGTTTTTGAGCAACTTTAAGCGTTGACAGCCGGTCCTATTCTGATATGCGGTAGAGGATTGAAGGGAGTTGTGTTTCGAATTTCTTTCTCTAAGCACATCGAGTAAATGTCGGCAGTGAGTTCGGCCATTGGAATTTCCTTGTCAGCTTTAGCGGCCTTCACGGCATCATCTACAGTTTTTCTGATTTCACCTTCTATTGTCTGTGAAAGAATAACGTTTGTTTTTTTTCTGTACATGAGACAGCAAGCAAATAAATATTACTAACAAAAATTATTGAATTTTAATCACAGAAATCTATCAGAAAAAAATTGTTCACTGACCTTGATTTCGTCTGCGGTAACGAGATTGGCGTTCAGAATTCTTTCTTTGAAGCTGGTCAGAGGATCTCGAGTTTGCCGAACTTCCTGAACTTCCTCTCGCGTACGATAGCTCGTTCCGGGATCCGACATACTGTGACCGCTGTATCTGTACGTCACGGTCTCCATGACGATCGGTCCCTTACCGGTTGTGCAATGATCTATCGCAAATTTCGTGGCTTCTCTCACAGCCAACACATCCATTCCGTCTACCTGTATACGTTAATGTGTGAGATAAAAATAAAAATATCAATTCTTCTCAGAAAGAGAAACATCTATTGTATACCCGTATTCCGGGAACATAATCGCCTCTGGTGTAATATTCCGTGCTAGCCGCGGCACGGTCCACACTGGTACCCATCCCGTATCCGTTGTTCTCGCAAACGAAGATGCAGGGCACGTCCCACAGCTTCGCCATGTTATAAACCTCGAACACCTGTCCCTGATTAGCGGCGCCGTCACCGTACAACGTTAAACAGACACCGCCAGTATTCAGATATTTCTGTGCAAAGGCGATTCCGACTCCCAGCGGTACCTTAATTAAAAAAAAAAATCAAGTATCGAACATTGAAATTGTTTGCGTCACGATCACATATATGTTGAATATTATTTTTTACAACCAATATATACCGACCTGAGCGCCAACGATACCGTTTCCTCCGTAAAAATTCTTGGAGTACATGTGCATCGAGCCACCTTTGCCTCTGGCATTGCCGCCTTGTCTGCCCGTGAGCTCTGAAAGAACACCAAGCGGTTCTATGCCCATCAGATAAGTCCATCCGTGTGCGCGGTAAGCTGTGATCACAGAATCCTGAGATCTCATTGCGGCTTTCATGCCAACCGCGCAAGCTTCCTGTAAGAGATAACAGAGCAAAGAAAGAGTTGCGAAATAATATTCAAGCGGATGATCCTAAGACAAAAATGTGTTGTACGCAAGACACAGTTCTTACTTGTCCAGAATATAAGTGACAAAAACCGCGAATAATTTTTTCTTTATACAAATTGCCAGCAGCTGTTTCCATACGTCGTATCGTGTGTAACTCTTTGAACAGGTTGATGGCATCGTCTCGAGTCACCGTAACTTGAGTTGACGGTCCGCTATCCAATTTGTGTAGACGGAAAGGTTTGGTCTCGAAGGAAGCCTCGGTGGCATAATTGTTTTTCTTGCTCAAGAAAAATGAGGCCACCTAGAAATAATCGCGATCCGTCAATAAATCCGTAAATTTATGCATTACGTAACTTAATGCATGAAATTTATCTTTTTTCTTAATTGCTCATTAAGTGTGAAACAAAGAAAGATAGTTTTTAGAAGGCCTGTAATGCGGTTGTGAAATTGTGTAACAATTGCGAGTTTTGTTTTGTTTTGTGCTTGCATAGTTTAGTGCTGTAACTCTTGTTAAAATATTTGCTCGGTGACAAATATGAAAGTATAAAGGGCAAATATGAAGCAATGACTTGATCAAAGCGTCAAATAAAACAAATAGGTACGCACTTGAATATCACATATTCAAACACTTTTCAAATATAACAATTAAAGAGTAAATAACTAAACAGCACATAAGTATATCGACATACATTTCTAATTCTTTTAATTATTTGGTATCGGATAAAATATGGCTTAAGGTAAAGCTGAAACATTATTTGTTTTGCAATTTAAAAACTCACTTGTGAATATATATATATATATATATATTATATATATGTGACATTTGAGTGCGTTGAGCAGATCTCTCAAGTTTTTTTATTTTACTTTATTTATTGCATTTTTTCTTGTGCGTGATTATTTGTTATCGGCTGAATATGGCTCAAAATAAAACTGAAAAACGTTCCCGGAAACATGATTTATTTGTGTTTTGAACATTTTTTATTCGGCACTTTAATCCAAATATTGTTTCATATCTTCATCCGCCTTTTATGTATTTTATCATTTGTGATTTTATCAACGCGAAGAATTTCTCTCGTTTGTTTTTGATTTATTCGATCAATTCAATCGACCGATTAAAGAGAATGAAAATTAATTAAAATTCAGACACACACACACACACACACAAGTGGCAACAATATCGATAGAAGAGCTGTAACACATCGGAGAGAAAGTCGGCAGTGACATAATTACCTCGTTCCAGCTTCCAAACTGGCGAGTATGCGAAATGATAAAGGAAAAAGATCTCATGAAATTTAACATGTTGCGATTGGCAAAATCTGTGGGATTTTTCTAGCGAGACCCTGACGCTAATTAGAGGTCACACGGATTGGATGCTCCGTTGTCGTGTGCACTTACGTTTCGCCGGGACGACTGCGCGGCCACGCTCCTGATGCAATTCGGTATCATATTTTTTTTTTTTCGTCGTGCCAGTGAGAAGAACGTGTGAGGAGGGAAAAAACTTTTCGTGTCGTTTCTGTCTCTCGAGTCAAAAAGTGCCTTGTTGACGAAAAATCAACCCTCACCCCAACACAGACCCACGCGAACTGGTCACGAACCAAGTCGGGTGATCAGATTATCAGATGATTTCTGTAGTTCCGGACATAGCAGTAGTTGGTTTGAGCACTGAAGTGCGCCTGAAGGTGCAGAAGGTGCAGGTTGTAAATCTCGTGACGTAATAACACGATCATATGATATATATTTATTTTTAAAGTCCACGGACAAAGTCCAAACCTGTATGTGGAGCCAACATTCAAAAAAAAAGCTTTCAAATCTTTGCTGCTCGGTGTGATTTCTTTCTTTTAAAACGCACGTTTCTTTCTCGCAAAACAAAAGCTAACAATGCAGAAAAAAACAACGGAACGTAGATATGTTTTTTGGTTTTTTTTTGTTTGGATTATTATCTAATCTCTTTGACGATTTTTGCGATCAAAGAAGTCTCGAAGTCTCTCCGCTCCTGCGAGAGAAATGGAGAGCGACAACTTGTGCAATTACAAACGGAAAATTGTGTCTTTCAAGGATTTTGGCAGATTCAAATTGTCCGATAGAAAGTATGACAACAATGATCTCAACGTGTACACAGCAAGACTGAACGATTTGCGAGAGGATACGTTGCGCAAAGCAAAATTAAAATGGAGTAAGTCCTTGTGTATAGTCCTTTGCGTCAAGGGGATTTGTTTACAACAATTATCGTGTGCTTAATTTTATTTTTTTCACAGACAACTGTACGTACGTTGAGGTTTCGCGTTTGGATCTGGAGAGACCGGGACGATCTTACATCTTAATAGGAATAATCTACAAAGATCAAAAACTCAAACCTTCCATTCTGAAAGATCTCAGCAAAGAGCTGCAGATAGAAGTGCAGCCGAGCAACAATTACGCGTCCAATGACGACAAATTATTTCTTGAAGACGAGACATTGCGTGTAAGATTGGTGGGAAATCACATGAGTAGCCAACAAGTGGTAACGGGTCTTGTTTGCGCGGTACTCGGCCAAGAATTGGAAAACGGAACGTTCCAAGTATATATATGTTTATAAATTATTAATTGCTTTTACACAATTAGAGATATCTCTCATTTTGCTGATGCAAAAATTTTTCTCTCAGGTGGACGATTGGTGTTTTCCAGGATATTGTCCGAAACCTAGCATGTCGATAGGTCCGATGATCGATGACGGGAAGATTCTGCTGATATCTGGATTGGATTTGGTTAATAACACAGACGAGCTAAGTTTGGATTTGCTTCTGGAATGGATAACCGGCATGATAGGAAATAGCGACGCCCAAGCGGAAGAAGCAGTGGTCGCCAGAGTTATTATTGCCGGTAAGAATGATGATGATTGTATTTTCTGATCTGAATTAAATTAGCGAATCCTCTGTAATGATCGAATAGGAAATTCCATTCGTTCCTCTACGAAGATTTACAGTCACAAAGGTTATCACGAGATAAAATCGCACGACGAGCTTAAGATCAAAGAGGATGTAATAGCGATGTACAAGCTGGATCTTTTTCTCAGCAGTATTCTTCGATGCTGTTGCGTCGTGATTATGCCGGGGGAATTCGATCCCGCTTGCAACCACAGCATGCCTCAGCAACCTTTTCATCCGTGCACTCTGCAAAAGTCGGCCAGGTGCCAACATAACATACAATTTATGTTTCGCAAGTACCGTTTCGAGCTTCTATCACTTCACACATATATATGTATATGCAGGTTCAAGAGCATGCACGGTGCGACCAATCCTTGGATCGGAGATATCGGAGGCCGCGTCGTGGCTGGTTCATGCGGCAGGCCGATCGCAGACATAATGAAGGTCGCTGGGTTGTCCGAGATGTTGTCTCCGTTGGAGTGGCTGGAGCGTACTCTGACCTGGAGACATTACGCTCCAACCGGACCGGACACGCTATCGATTTATCCGTTCTTTGAAAACGATCCGTTTGTCATGAGAGAATGCCCGGACATATATTTTGCGGGAAACATGAACGAATACGATACGAAACTGGTTACAGGTAAGAATATAATAAATTTTGTCCGTTCAAGATTGCGTTGTAATGTGTAATGATTTTGCGTATGTCGTGCGCAGATGAGGGACAAACGGTCAGATTGATATGCATTCCGAAGTTCTCGGAAACGAAAACGGCGGTACTGGTCAATTTGCAAGACCTGACGACGCAACCTATTTCGTTCGGTAGTGGCTGATTGTAAATTCGTATTGTACAAATGATATAATTGTTTTTTTTTTTTTATCATGAAGCGAAGTATTTATCGTGAAGAAAGTACCAAAGAGAAAAAATCGCGTGCACAATTTGTACAAAAATTAAAAAAGAAATCGTTAAAATTTCCGCTCGAGAGTTTTCAACTCTAATATAATAATTTATATTCTAATGTAAATAATTTCACAAATATAACAATTTGTTTTCAACTAATAATTTATTTATTGAAATCTTTCTCTCGCTCTCTCTCTCTCTCTCTCTCTCTGTGAGAAAGAGAGAGAAAAAATAATATACGTTATATTTTTTTATATATTGTATATAATATATACAATAGTGTATATATTTGTATATGATGTGTATAATATAATTATATAATTTCTTATATTATACAATTCCGTAGCCCGTATTTGTCGCTGTATATACTTTTATACTGACGCGCAACCTAAAGAATGTAAAATGATTTTTTTTTTTTTTTAACAAACATGAAGATTTTGCAAATTAATAAAAACATTTTCTTGTGTATATAATAATGTGCAAAATAAAAAATCTTTTACACTCAGTCGCATGTGACTCATTTCACCGCGTGTGAGAAAAAATCCATCCAGCCATTTGTTCTTTAGTTTTTTTCGCACACACGTAAAAAAACGTAAATATAAATTTATACCTTGTGTTTTTTTTTCTAAATAATATTCCACACATGCGATAAACTAATATGATATATATGTATATATAACATGATGTATATGATATAAAAAATAAAAAATATAGTATATATAACTATTAATATATTTGTGTGTATATATACTCTATATATGTATATATGTAATATTATTCTCTTCTTTTTTGACTTTCGTTTCTGTGGTGAATACCATCTTTCTTTTTTTGGCACATATTTAGTATTTTCTTAAGATTATTATCTCAGTCGCGCGCGTGCGAGCGCGCACGTAAAATATATATATATATATATATATATATGTATTTTCTGTTAAAACTTTACACAGAGAAGAGATGAACAATTTTTTTTTTTTTTTCTTTACGCAAATGCATGCACAAGATCAAAGAAGAAAGACTAATCGAGTGTCTAGCCGAATGAATATCTTAAATCGTATAATTTTCAGGTCGTTATCGTGATTTTCTTTCTGAAATCCTTTGTTCGTGTTATCCGAATGATTTGTTCTAATAAAACTTCTGAACCTCCGATCCGCAAGATCTGGAAGTGATGGGAATGTTCACGCGAACGGTGCTCGACTCGACTTGCTGTTCGGTGCTGTTTGACGAGTCCTGAGGACTCGCAACGGGACCGTTGATCGTCTGTTGATCCTCCGATCGTTCCTCGCTTCTCATCGCGCATATCACGTCGGTTAGGGCGACTATGTAATTTTTGGCCAGAGTCAACGTCTCGATCTTCGAGAGCCGTCTCTCCTTGTTGATGTGCGGAATCACCTCGCGCAAGGACTGGAACAAAAAAAAAAAAAATTAGGTTTCGATACGTCTTACAAAAAAAAATGAGAGCAGAGCGCGCCCCGCTTTGCGCGTCGGTTTTTTCATCGCTTTTTAATCGGTTTCTTCTTTCGTTAATAAGTTAATACGCGATATATATATATGTCTGTGTATAATATATTGTACTTGAAAAGCGTCGTTCAAACTGTGCATCCGCATACGCTCCCGTTCGTTGCTCTCCAACCTCCTGAGAGTTCTTTCCCGCGCTGTATTTCCCCGGGCGGGTTTTGACAATTTCAACTTCGACGATTCCGTTTTTCTCGCCGCCGCACGCCTTACGCTACCGCCGCTCTCTGACGATTCCGTGGCCCACTTGGTTCCCCAGGTGTTCTCGTTCGTCACCTTAGACCGCATTATTTCGTTTCCCTACGACACAATGAAATTTCATTTTTTTTATTAGGTTCTTTTTTTACACGCAAACATCAAATTTTCCAGACGTATTTCTTTTTAATGTTTTTTTTTATAAATTATTGTTTTTTACAATTTATTTCTTCAACTTGTCAACGTCTCAAGAACGAAGAAAAACAGATTTTTTTGTGAAGTAAATAAATTGAGCGAAAAATTCGAACAATTGCGAGAAAAGTAAAAATTTGTGTTTAATATAAATCATTGAACTCTTACACTTACTTACTTTCTCTCTGTGCGGGATATTAAGATTTAGATTTCGTTGATTGATAATCGTTGTGGAAAAGACGATTTGCGAAGTCTTGTCTCTCGCCGGGGAAGTTGCGAGATATAAATTTGTCTCCTAATGCGTTTTCATTGTTGAACAATCGCACGGTTTTGAAAAATCCACGCTCACGGGTTTTTTCCAAAAATTTGAATTGTCCGTATCCGTAGCTATCGGCGCCGCGTGTACTTGTTGAGCCACGCTGGAAACGACGACTGACGTCGCGACGTCGGGGTGCGGCCGGCGCCGCCTTCCACCCCCGGTATTTTCATTATATACCCCGTGTCCCTTCTCTTTTTTTTCCTTCAAGTCGTCTTCAAGTTCTACTCCCGTCCCTATATACGTTCTCCAAACAATGTTTCGCGCTTCAACAAATTTCATTTCACATTTTCTCTGGCGATGTAAAACTTTTACACTCGCACACGACGCTCGATTACAACATTCGTAGCAACATTTCTGATCGAGCAAAGCAAAAAAGATATGAACTTTTGCAAACTTTTAAATTGTTTAAGTTTGCGCATCGTTTTTGTTGATCGGAAGCGCTCTTGCAAGCGCTTTATCGCGACACATTTTGCAATTGTTAAAAAAATTACAGACGAATTTATTTCAGTTCACGTCCGTCGTTCTTTTTTTTTTTTTCTTTTTCCTAATCGGAAGAAACAGGGTGGAAAAGAAACGAGATGTAAGTATCGCGTCCCCGATACACCCTATAGATGGACAATATTCTTTAGCATCCTATATCTATATATATAAGCGGGCTACAGGTGGGCGTATGACGTAATTCGCCCACGCGGACCCTCCTCTCTCTCTCTCTCTCTCTCTTTATCTGCCCATTATCGTTCTGCCACCGACAACTCGGAGATGACGGAGATTTAATATGAACAACACTCGAATACACCTGCTCCGACTACGTGTTTAGGGTTTAGTGAAATAAATAAATAAATAAATAAATAAAAGAAAAACAGGTTGTATTATAAATGTGCAAATATAATTGACGTGCGATGTGTTTCCGTGAGAGAGAATTTTGATTATTCTTTTCACGAGATAAAATGCAAATCCGATCATTAAAATTACCACGTCGCCGTCGATCATCTCGCGATCGCGTTTGTAATGGACATCTTTTTTAAATTCCGTCTGCGAAGAAGAAAAAACTCCATGGGGGCTTTTTTCGAAACTCGATAAGGAAATTTCGAAATAAAAAAAAAAAAAAAAATCTCAATTTGCACGTCGTAATCATCAATAAATAAATCTCTGCAAATTTTGCAAACAAAAAAAAAGGTCTAGTCGTAAATCAACGGAGAATTATTAATTGCAACGCTGTGAGTTCAAGATGTTTTAAAAAAATTCGTTTTATTTATTCCCTTTACATTTACCGCAGCAAGCGTCGGTTTTTTCCAATTCGGACTCTTTGTGATTTACGGTCCATGGACCGAGACTGATCGTAGAGTAGAAGTCCATGGGATACGAGCGATTCTTGTCGAAATCCGCCATCCTGAGTGCGACCGCGCCTTCGTAGGGCGTAAGAAATGGCTTCTCGAACGCGACGCCCCAGTCGATGCTCAGTCGTGGACACGCGATCTTGAATAAAAAAATAAAAAAAAAAAAAACATCACACATGGAAAATATTATTTATGCAAGTCGGCGAAAACATTTGTTCTTTTTTTTTTTTATCTACAACTTCTTCGAATATTTTTTATTATTACAAACATTACAAATAAAAAAAAACCATTATTATAACAAATAAAAAAAAACAACTTTGTCTTACGAGTGATATCGTACTTGTATGAAAGCATCGACGCCTTTGAACAGCTTGATCTTGTTCGGGAATATTTCCGACAATAATATCACAACGTTCTCCTTTCCCAGAGCCTTGATTCTATTTTGCAGAGTCTTGAGTACGTTTGGACTACCCTGCCTGCCAAGAGTCCCAAGTATCAGACCATACTTGTCAGTCTCCTTGGCTCGTAATATCGCTTCCTGTCTGATCTCCAACATCTTCGCGTGATCGTAAAACTCCTCCGTCAGTTTTTTCGCATACGGATCGTACTTGAACGCTCTCAACTTGGGATTGGCAATCATAACAGCTTCCAAGTGAAATCTACCGTCCCCTATGTAAACCACTGCCTCGGCGCAATGAATTTGCGGCGCTGTGCATCCTAAAATCTTCCGGAAAAAAAATTTATATACATGTCATTAGGAATGCGAGAAGAAGAGATAAAAAAAAGAGTAAGTACTTCTCCGGGGCTAAGTGGCCTGCTCTGTGGAACTGAAATTTCGTAACCCTTTCGTCTTAACTCCGTTGCCACCGCTTGGACTGTTGTGGTAAATTGTATTGTACTGACTAGCGCTATCCTGATGGTGACAGGCAGAGTGACTTGCAGACAGTCCACACAATGTGCAATGTCAATTTTTATGTTAACAAACACGTAAAGTACTTTGATACTGGCGGTCTGATCCACGGGTATGAGGCAAGAGTGTCCGTAGTGAATCAGAAAGTCCGCGTCCAACGCCCGTGTCGTGTAATCGTCCACGCAACAGGCTCCTGCAAACAAAAAGTTCAACGTTAAGGTTCAGAAGCAATCTGATCGTTCGGCACTATGTTTTGTTCTCACCATAAGTAACATCAGCCATAATAACAGTCTCTGCTTCGGTAAATTCCTCGATTATGTCAGCTATGGTCGTGGCGTACATCAAAAGACCTTCCGGCATCTGAAGAACCACTCGCTTCGCCTTGGCCTCTCTGATTCTCCATATCGTTTTGTGTATCTCAAAATTGTAATTCGACGGTAAAGCCTCTACGGCAGAATTCAACGAGGGATCGTTTAAGAGTTCGTCCGGTATCTTGGTGACCTTCAACGGCGCTTTGAAAACTTTGCGAACGGGTTTCGCTTTGATGACCACGACGGAATCGCATTGTTCGGAATCCATATTTTCAACGAAATATCGCAATTCTCTACTTTTAAGAATTCTCTAAAAAAATATTGCGCCTAAAATGTACAGAAATGTCACGTTACGCTCATGTTAAACACTGTCATCACACAAACTGCGATTCTAACCACTACTTTGAACTTTTTAGGGTTGGGTTAGAGCGGTTGGATCATGAACTGTGAAAATATATGAGACTATTTTCTGACAGAATTATATAAATATTAAAAAAACGATGTTATACACACGCGTATATATTATTTCAATAAATAAATATTTTACACATTTTTTACATCGATGTTAATGTTTGTGCGAACCATTTTCAAATTGCACACTAAAAGTACAAAAAAAAAAATAAAAAAAAAATAAACAATTGCCGCCAGGTCCCACCGAGATTTGAACTCGGATCGCTGGATTCAAAGTCCAGAGTGCTAACCATTACACCATGGGACCTTCGACAATGATGGCTCTCCACATTAGATATTTTAGTTGCATAAGTAAACATTATATGAATGTTATATAAATGCGAATGTGATAACATATAAAGTAAAAAAAAAAAAAAAAATGACACCAATGCGGTTCGAATCCGAAAACCATTTTCGGATATTAATGGCAACACGCCGCGGGAGCGGATTTGATATCAAGTATATAAAATATTTTTTTTTTTTCAAGAAATTCCTGATACGCATTCGTGTAAGTTAGCAATATTGCAATATTATAATGTTTGATATTTTTCTACATAACACTATATATATATATATATACATATATGTACAGAAACAGGGAATAATTTTTATATTTTCTTATTATCATCCAATGAAAGAGCAATGAAAAAATAAGTTAATTTTGCTAAAACATCCGTTTAATATCAATACTTAGTATTTTGTTATTAAATTTTACTCCCCTCTAAATATATAATATAAAGCTTATATTTCTTATCTCTATTATATACATAAGTGATATATATACATATTTAATGATATAAATTCATTAAAATGTGAAAGAGGAGAAATCTCCATAGGATTGAGATGGGATCTTCTTCTTCTTCTTCGCGGGCTCCGCATTCGTGTCCAAACTGAAAATCAATTCAATACATGAGCTTTAATGCCTTTGCACACATGAAGTTATACTTTTTTATTGCGTTAATGATATATTATTGGTATAAACTTCGTAAAAAAGACATAAAAGCCTATGTTTTTACAGTATACACAACAAAAAACGACATTAACAAATTACAATTCGATAAAAAGAAAAAACAATCGAAATTTACTTCTCCTCGTTCAATTTCACGTATTTTCCTATGCCAGATCGATAAACTTTCTGGATGTCGCTTCTGTTTGCTTTGTCCGTAACTTTGTTCTGATTTGCTTCTTGAGCCAATCGTTCCGCCTCGACGGTTCGTTCCGCAATCAGTTGCTCGTCTGCTTCTTGAAAAGGATCAACAAAAACCTGAGCTCTTTGAACAATTATGTCTTCTATCGGCCGATCTTTGTTATCTACTTCAACTTTTTCAATTGCGTTCAGCGTGTCCAGACCTCCGACTATTTTTCCGAAAACCGTATGTTTGCGATCGAGATGTCTACACGACCGAAACGTGACGAAACTACGGAGCAACAATAAGAAAACATTAATGTAAAAAAAAAAAATTTGAAATTATCAGCGTGATCGTTGTTGTTCACTCTCTCTCTCTCTCGATTCTTACAATTGAGATCCGTTAGTGTTGGGACCCGAGTTTGCCATTGACAAAATGCCTCTGCCTTGATGAATCAAATTCGGTTTGAATTCGTCCTCAAACGGTTTATCCCAAATAGATTTGCCGCCATTGCCCGTGTTGGTCGGATCACCACCTTGTATCTGCAAGAAACAATGAAACATCTCGATTATATTTGCGCAAAACTAAAGAAGTGTGTGTTAATGCGCTAAAAAAATTTTTAACCTCACCATAAAATTTCTTATCGATCTGTGAAACTTCGTGCCGTCGTAATAACCGCTCTGGCAGTGTTTCATGAAGTTCTCGCAAGTCTTCGGAACCAGATCGCAATGGAGTTCAAGATTTAAAGATCCAAAATTTGTGAGGAATCGAACATATCCTAAGCAAAAAGCAGAATAAATCAATAAATTTTTTTCCAAATCGGATTTGGGGATCAAAAAAAGAACATTTGTAACAAAAAATACACATTACCTTTTTTCTTAACTCGTTCGTAACGCACCAAGTCTTCTGGGATCACAGCCGCCTGATGAGTGGTCTCTGTTGGCATCACCGTCGAAGTAAATCCAGCAGCGACAGCGCCGGTCGAGTAGTGCGCCTGTAAATAAAAAAAAACACACCCAATAGAACTTTTTATCCTAAAAAAGCAAATCCTTCTGGTTTTTTAAACTATATTATACGGACAGCGTTAAATTTGTCAGCCCTCTTAGACGCTTCGCCCTTTTCACCGTTTTCCGTTGGTTTGTAATCTCTGTCCAACTCCGCCAAAATCTCTTTAGTCTCTGCCGAGACGGTTTTCAATCTTGCATTCGGATTATTGCGCTCTCTTATAGTTTCTGTAAAATTAGGAAAAAAAAACAAAAAAATATCAAATTCTGAAATCAACTGTTTTCTGAGCACAAACAGAAGGCTCACCTTCATCCTCCACTCTTATGTTATTTTTAATATGATGAAAGGTGGACAGATTGAATTTCATCGCATTGTTTGGATCATGAATTGTAATGATATCCTTGCGTGTAAAAGGTTCATCATTTATCAGATCCTTCCAATTTCCTGCTTTTATATTTAACTGCTCAACAGCCTTGAAAACAATTTTTTTATTGTGTACTTTTTTTGTTTAAGTATAATATAATTATATAAAAGAGAGAGAGAGAGAGAGAGAGTTTGTATTATATTTATAAGAACATATACACGCGCAATAAGAAATCATTTAATAATATATTTACCTCATAAGAGAATACATTTCCCGTGGTTCTAATAGCAACAATGTGGGAATATTTTGTGAACAATTTGAACAGAACAGGACATCTGTATTCATTGTCCGCATTTTTATCAAAATTAAGTTTGATTAAACTCTTTGAATCCAATGGTTTTCCCGTTACGGGATTATGCTTGTATTGCTTTATATACGCCAGAACAGCTTCCAGCTCGAACACGTTGCCATGCTGGTCGCAATAAGGATGTTCGAAGGGTTGCAAACTCAAACAACAATGATCAAACGGCAAACGCCTGAATGTTTTTTCTTCGCTTGTTTCCAATGTAGTTCCCGACTTTCTCCCACCGTACAACGTCGACCACTCCGTATAAGTCAAGTACCTGAACAAATGAATTTAAAATTCGTTGAATATAAAACAAACCTCACATGTTTTGTTGATTTATCCTTTCCTTCTGTTTACTCTATCGAGTGATACGTGATGTGTCATATATACAATATTTACATTTTATCTTTCTGATGTTGACGTTTCCCCATTTTGAATTAAGTTTATAAAATACACCTTGTAATTTATTACTTTTATTAATTTAATTGTTGAAATACTGTAAACTATATTTTTTCATAAAAACGCATCAAATCAAAGAAGTCTGAAAGCGATCACTGGCGAACATTCTCGATTGAAGTTTTTCACGATGTTTTCACGATTATACTCTAACCTCCAGGCTGTGTCCGTTACAGGGACGAAAGATCGAGACCGCAGAAACGAGAATGGGTGCGTTCAGACAACTCAACAGTTGCACAACGGTTGAGAGATAATCAGTTCTGATTGGATCATACTTTTGGAACCGAAGCAGATTTTGAAGAATAGTCCTATCATAAGTGATGATCTCTCAACCGTTGAGTTGTCTGAACTTAACCAATCACTTCTGATTGGATCATACTTTTGAAACCGAAGCAGATTTTAAAGAATAGTCCTATCATAAGCGACGATCTCTCAACCGTTGAGTTGTCTGAACGCACCCAATATCGAAGCCAATCGAAGCGGTGGGGGCACGCACAAAAGCGAGAATCGCCGTCACGGACGACGCTTTCCAATCTAATTTTATTTTTCAAATTAATAAAAGCAATTACACGTGTTACACTCTGTTCAATAAAAGAGTATCATCGAATTAATGAATATAAATTTTGCGTTATACAAATGTTATATAAAATCTGACACAAAGTTTGAAAAAAGAGAAGATATAAAACAGTCTAGTTTTCCTTGGATCCACCATAAAAAAAAAACACGTCCAAGAGAATGTAAACATAAAAAACAACTTTCAAAAAAGTAGGATAAAATAAAATCTTAAAAACAAAATAATTTCAAAATAAGATAGTAATCTGTATTTAAAATACGGCAATATAATCTTTAAGATTTTATAGCTGTTAATTCATGTTTAAAATAATTTGTTCTTCCTTTTCCTTACACACATAGCACTTTGGATGTATTTGAAATATAATTTATCATCATTAACATCAGTATTAAGATTACTGACACTAACAGACTTACAAGTATCTATTAAAATTCTTATGTCATTATCACTTAGGTAACTAAATATTTGTTCAATACACCCAAGTGGTAGCTCAGGAAAGTTACAGAAAAAATAGAAAATTTTAGTGCCTTGTTCAAGCAACTCTTTCTTTTTCATACCTTTTCTGAACTGATTTTTTATCATGCTAGAGTATATTGGAAATTTTGTTTTATACTCGTCTGATCTTAAAACCTGCACTACATTTTCATTTCTCATGTATATTGCTACTCGATTTGTATCTTTTATCAAGATATCGTAAAATGATATGTTAGTATTACTAATTTTCTCATTCTTCATGATTGCTACTTCTTTTTCACATTCATCCTGTAAATCCCTTATTTCAAAATTGCTGCTCATTGATAATAATTGTTCACTTACGGATAAATTTGCAGCTTTTATCTTAACTATATGTTGTTTAAGAAAATCAGCAATTTCTTCACAAACGATGCAACTAGAAAAGTCATTATAATCCATATATGATATAGCATTAATGTTAGCACCTCTGTCTAACAACATTGCAACAACTTCTACATTTTCTAGTTCAGCAGCAAGACACAGTGGTGTAACACCTGGTGCAAAAGAAGAGATATATGTCGAATTAACATAAAACTCCATGTTTTAAAAGATGTTTATGAATCTGTAAATATCTTTTCTCAGCTACAATTTAAAGTTATACCTGACTTATCACTGGCATTAACGTTAGCTCCATGATTTAAAAGTAATTCAGCAATTTCCATTTTCTCATATTCAATCGCATAGTGAAGCGGAGTTGTGCCACACACACACACACACACACACACACACACACACACA
>NW_018020719.1:436786-453892 GCF_002006095.1 Pseudomyrmex gracilis
CACACACACACACACACACACACACACACACACACACACACAAGCATTGAAATCCTATAGTTAAACTCTACCGGTTCCGGCATAAGTTAACAGTTATTGCCCGCATAAACCAGGCCAAAACGGCCGTAAAACTTGTAAAACTGCGATGACCACGTGCGTGGCAAGGAAACGGCGGGAAATGAAGAATATTATAATTAATAAATCACTTTATTGTTACATACCTGTAACACCCAACAACGCGTTACAAAAAGAAGCAAGAGCGAGCTGGCTCGACTCTTGAACGCACGAAGTTACAGGATTTTTGGTGTGAAGAACGTCGAGTCGCGATTACAGGAATTCGTGACTGACGACTAATTGAGGAGCAGAACGGATTCTGGCGAGTTCTTCGAGTAACCGCTCCGTTCCTGCTTGTCGGCGCGCTTCAGCGCCGCTTTCGCATCTTAACTTTGGGTGCGTTCAGACAACTCAGTTGCACAACGGTTGAGAGATAATCACTTCTGATTGGATCGTACTTTTGGAATCACTTCAGATTTTGAAGAATAGTCCTATCAGTGATGATCTCTCAACCGTTGTCTGAACGCACCCATTTTACCCCATCCAATCTCTTCTGCTAGGTAGGCTCTGTCGAGGTGGTGAGGATATGCCCACAAGCGAGAACGCGTCCGTGAGCTCACACGGTTCTCGTTTGTGGGCATATCCCCACCGCCTCGACAGAACCTATCTAGTAGAGGAGATTGGGTGGAGCGGATGGACGATTCCCCTTGCCCCTCGCGTCTCCAGCACTTTGCAAACTGTACACAATATATTAACATTTAACATTTTTTTTTATTTTGGTAGGATTCGGCATATCTTACAGAAATACATCATATTACTGAGAAGAGCGACAGTAAAGGAACTCTTTATTGCGCTGTACAAAGTGATGAATACGAAGCAAGTACTGTATTGTATAAAAAAATGATTAAAACATTTTGATCCTAGAGAATCTGGATATGCATCAGTTATATATGGTATAAATGATTAAAATCTATTTTTGCCCCCCCCCCCTCTGCAGCTGTGCACGTCAAGTACTAATTATATTTATTATTATAGGTACAACGAAAAATTTACGTACGAAAAGTACTAACAATAATAAAATCAAACAATTTCACAAAAAATTTTACAGACCCGAAAACTTGAGTATAGTGATAATAGGTAAAGTAGATACATGAGAAACTTTTTGATGCTTTACTGCCTTTAGAAAAAAAAATAATGTTGCAGTTATGTATATATGTATATACATATTGTTAAAGAAATTGACGTTTTGCACGTATTATTCTTGTTTTTTCTTTCGAGCATAGTGTGTTTAATAAAAATGTAATACTGTTATAATATGTTTTATCTCACATTTGTAGCCAAAAAAAAGATGGTTTTAAAAAACCATGGAGTAAAGAACTGGAAAATCTTGAAAAGAGTAAAGATGTACAAGTTTCTTTTTCACTCACGCATTTTAATTCCATTACATATAGCACTGTTAGTCATGCAGTGTATGTATAGCTTGGCAAGGACCAACGATTAAAGATATTTACAAATATCGCAGTTGTCTGCTTCTCTTACAATATTTAGTAGAGGATAGCGATATACTAAAAACAAACCTTGATGAAATAAATGTTACTTCCATCACATACAAAATGTATACTTATTCCATCACAATGCTATCTATAATGTTTATAAATACACCAACCAACTATTATTCGAGATTACACTCGAATTTAATTTTTGAAGAATTAATAAGACAACCTCAAACATATTTTTTAGAACTTTTTAAGAAGGGAGGGGGAGAACTTTTTATGTGGGAGGGGGGGGGCGGAGGGAGGGAGGGAATTACTTCGGGATTACACCCGAATTAATATTTGGAGGCCCGATTTAGTTCGCCGATCAAACCGATAAACTCGGTTGAAAGGGACCGGCCCGGAAAAAATCCTCACACCTAGCTGGTGAGCGGATTCGAACTCGGGACCTCCAGATTCGCAGCCCTGCACTCAGGCCGCGAGACCAGTGGGCCGGTCGTGTTTAAGATATATATGTTAACATATATAATATATATATATATATAATATATGTTAACATATATAATATATTATATATTATATCTGTTAACATATACATGTTTAAGATATATATAAATACATCTAAAGTAAAAGTAGTACGATTTCCTATATAGTACTTATAAATTTAAAAACATTGTATAAGAGCTTTGTTTTATATTAGCGACTCAAACGTTTGATGACGACGGTGTGCCCGAAGCGGTAAAACGTCTCATTTTTACTGGCAGCAAGGATCTTCCATATAACAAAATTCTACAAACATTCGCTAAGAAATGTTTAACCATTGACATAACGGCTACTACTTCCAGCGATCGTACAACGTTTAAGCTTAGTACCGCTGTTTAGTACATCGTTTCTTTTGATGATGCCATTATATCTTGATCATATATTTTATCCACTTCTAAGGGTAAAATTTATTTATTTATTTTTTATGTGTTTAAACCGGTAATATTGAACAATGACAAAGGATATTTGTTTTCTGATTGATGTTTAACGTACAAGTTAAAAGAAACTTCTACCATTTGAAATTTTTCCTAGTTTTTTTTATCTAATGTATGAAATTGTTATTTTCTTAATACTTTCGCGTCTTCTAACGTTAGCCTTACGTTATTTCAAACTGTGTAGGTAGGTAAAGACTGGCGAAAACGTGATTTGATATTACTGTAAAATTTATATGTTCATTTGTTTAATAAACATTTATAAGAGTGCGGTCAAAGCCTCGCTGCAAATGTTTTCCCTTACGAAAAAGAATTACTGGCAGTAATATATTGCGGCAGTGGTACGAAAGAATTACTGGCATTCTGTGTAATTGCCAGTAATATTCTCAGCGATTCCTGTAATATCTAATAATATTCTTGCGTGATTGTCAGTAATATTTATATTACTGACTTTATTTATATGTAATCGGCAATAGTTCTTTTTCGTAAGGGTTAAAGCATCGTTCTATCTTTAATTCTCGTTAAATGTAGTGTAAAGCCCCTTGCACAATGGAAGGAATAGCGATAGCGATAGAAATAACACAGTTTTTAACACAGAATTCCAACTCGTCGGAAATTTTATCGCTATTGCTTATTCCGATTTTCTGATCTGCATTGATACACGTGTATTTTTGTATGTTAGATTCCGCTGTTCCTACCTTTATTTTTAAATAAATATAAACTCTTTAAAGCTCCTTGCACAATGAAAGGAATAGCGATAGCGATAGAAATAACAAAAGTTTTAAAGAGTTTATATTTATAAAAATAAAAGTAGGAACAGCGGAATCTAACATACAAAACTACACATGTATCAATGCAGATCAGAAAATCGGAATAAGCAATAGCGAAAATAAAATTTCCGACGAGTTGGAATTCTGTGTTAAAAACTGTGTTATTTCTATCGCTATCGCTATTCCTTCCATTGTGCAAGGGGCTTAAAACTTTTGTTATTTCTATCGCTATCGCTATTCCGTCCATTGTGCAAGAGGCTTAAGATGCGTGCGGCGGCGACACTTGTCGGGACACCACGAGGCAAGAGCAAGGAGATCGAACTCCGTGATATAAACAAAAGTGGCCGGGAAAGGACGAGAGAAGATTAGGTATTCCGTTGTTTTTTGCAAATATATAAGCGAAAAAATGACGGTCAGTTTGCAAGGATTACCGGGAAGAGTACTGAGAATCTTAAAGAGATCGAAAAAATTTGTCGAGAAAATCGATCACTCGTCGAAATTACGCACGAATATCCCCGCGGGGTTGGCATCGGCCGCACCGCCACTTGGATCTCAACTTGGACAGGTTAAGATCACAGGTTAAATAAATAAATGTCAGAAAGATTTAATTTATTACTTTGTTCCGATAATTTTCAATCAAATTACTTTGTCTGATTTTTTAATCAGACGATGACGTTCGGAACCTGTACGAAATATATACCGATCGTCGTAGCGTAAATTTATAATGCTCATGTTGATCTGGTTGTTTTTTTTTCAGAGGAATATCAACATAGCAAATTTTTGTCAAGATTTTAATAAAAGAACGGCAAATATCAAGGAAGGCATTCCTTTGCCGTGTCGCGTCAAAGTTAATTCGGACAGATCGTACGAACTGACGATTCACAAGCCACCGGCGACGTATTACTTGAAACAAGCGGCTGGAATACAAAAGGGAAGACAGAGGAAAGGTAGAGATTTTTGTTTTTAATATTTCACACAAAGTTTATATTAATGTTTAAAACCATCTTGAACATTCAGTTCTTTTACATGATTCCCTGTAATATTTTAACAGTAAGCAGTGTTCACAGTTTTAGCTTCTTTACAGCATGCTAAAGCGGTGGAAGGGATGCGCACAACAGCAGCGAGTTTATGCAGGTAGGATTTGCTGCTGTTGTGCGCATCCCTTCCAACGCTTCAGCATGCTGTAAGGAAGCCAAAACTGTGAACACTGACAGTAAGGCCTGGTTTATGCGGGCAAATAAGGCCTTGTTTTGGCCTTGTTTATGAGGGTAATAACTGTTAATTTATGCCGGAATTGGGGGTACAGTTCAACTATAGGATTTCAATGCTTCTGTTACATTCTGTTACGCTTCTGTTAATAAACAGAAATATTAAAATCTTAGGCCCGCATAAACCAGGCCTAATGCCTGGTTTATCCGGGCAATAACTGTTAACTTATGCCGGAACCGGTAGAGTTTAACTATAGGATTTCAATGCTTCCGTTTATACGCGTTCGGCAATTTTGTATAAACAGAAGCATTGAAATCCTATAGTTGAACTCTACCGGTTCCGGCATAAGTCAACAGTTATTGCCCCGCATAAACCAGGCCTAAGATTTACAAAAGGCGATCCTTCTTTTCGCAGGCGAAGTAGCTGGTAAAATTACCTTGAAACATTTGTACGAAATTGCTAAGATCAAATCAGAGGATCCGCCAATGGCGCTACACGATCTGGAAACGATCTGCAAAATGATGGTCGGCGTCGCTCGCAGCTGTGGTATCGAAGTCGTGCGCGAACTAGATCCAAATGAATATGCGGAGTTCTTAAAAGAGAGAGAAAAATCTCGGGCGCAATTCGAAGAGGAACTTCGATTAGCTAAAGAGAACAAATTGCTCAGAACAAATTAAATTTCTAACAACAGTACTGCAGAAAACTTATAAATCTTTTTTGTAAATTATTGTACATATATATATATATATGAAACTGTGTGTCACACGCGTTATGTTGGTAATATTATTTTTACTCTCTCTTCATACACGTGTAACAAAAAATCCATGATTTTTCTCACGAGATATTTTATTTGCAGAATTAATCGTACAAATGAAGGGGACTTTTTTTTAACTACTGTAAGTTTATTATAAAACAGCGGATTGCGGTTTTTAAATTTTCATTTTGTAGCATTTATTCGACCGGTCCGCAGGATCCTGTGCGAAGCCGGAGGCTCCCAGAGTTCGAATCCGCTCACCGTCTGAGGATTTTTTTCCGGGCCGGTCCCCTTCAACCGATTTATCGAACTAAATCGGGCATCCAAAAATTAGTTTCGGATCTAATCCCGAAATTAACCGGTCTGGACGTGTCGGGTCCGCGAGTAGGTTCTCGAATCCTTATCTTCGGATTTTTCTGGCCGGGTCCTTTCAGTCGAGAATGCCCCGCTTTCCAGGGCGAAGCTTCCTGCGGAAGTGAACGGGGGAGCCAACTTATCGACTTTCGCAGTCCCACCCCCGCTCCAAACATATCTATCTATCTATAATATTCAAGAGGTAGATTTAAAAAATGATAACAAAAACCACAACACTATATACAAAATATCTTTCTCTCTCTCTCTCAAAGTCACTTAAGTATAAAAATACGTACTCTTTGTGCACAAGAATTGTTTTTACAAAAAGAGTTCTTTCACATGAATCAAAGCTCCATCAATTTTTATTTTATTAATGTATTTAATTAACGGCCTAAAAAAGCTATTTATTAAAATAGATAGAAATCTTTTGTCCACAAAGAATCGACCGAATTCTTCAGATTGAAGTTAATCAAGCCCAGATACACGTAGTACAGTGACAGGTTGAAGAGCGCCCAGCGTTCCGCCAACGATACTCCGCATCTGTCCCACGTACTGGAGCATTTGCGCAGTTTTTCGCTATACACGGAACGTACGCAGCATTTGGACATCTCTATCATGGATGACATTCTGAACTGGGTGCGCAACGAGTACTCGATACCGCGCATCAGATCGTTAGTCTTGAGGATCAGCAACATCTGCCGATTGACGCGATCCAGCACGGTGCTGATTTGCGGCAACAAGTCTGGAATGTTCTGCTGAAACTCCTGCTTTTCCCGATTGTCGTAGCGAGTTTTACGCACGCCGGATATAATCTTGTCCCAGGTTCTTCCCGACACCATGCACGCTAACAAACCGTAGTAATCGGCGACGCCCAATCGCGCGCATTGCTCTTTCATAGCCTCTCGGTCGCCGTCGAGAATCGCCAACCACAGCTTCGAGTAGTCCCAGCGAAACTGATCGGACAGATCGGCGTACAAACCGTGATCGAGCAGCACGATCTCCGCCTGGGAATTGCGATTGCGCACCAGAATGTTGCCGGGATGAGGATCGGAATGTACAAAACCCTCGATGAAGATCATGTGACTGTACAATCGGCCAAGCTTGCTCGTAACCTCATACGGATTCAGTCGGTGAACACGCATGTACTCGAGATCGTTCACTTGACCACCTTCCAGAAACTCCATCGTCAGTACGCGCGACGACGACATATCCCAGTATATCGCCGGAACCCTTAACCAGTCGTAATTTTCGAAGAGTTTCCGCACCTTATCCGCATTTCTACCTTCGTGAATGAAGTTCAGTTCTTCCGGGATGTTTTTCTTCGTTTCTTCAACCAGCCAATTGAATTTGAAATCCGGAAATACGAGCGATGTAATTTTCACTAACGCAGCCATGGTTTTGATATCAACATAGGAATTACTTTTAACACTGCGATGCTGAACCTTAACCGCCACCACGTCGCCGTTCTTTAACACGGCTCTGTGCACTTGTGCAAGACTGGCGGTTCCAATGGGTTCCGGATCGATGATCTGGAACATCTCGTAAGGATCTCTTCTGAAATCTTCGCGGATCACTGTGAGCACGTCTTTAAACGAAGACTGAGGCGCCTTGCTGTGCAATATACGCATGGTATGCACGTATTCCTTGGGCAACAAGTAGTCTAATGCACCTATATGCTGACCCACCTTGATGTAAACTCCCTTGTTGGCGCAACAAAGCTCTAGCAGCTTCTGCGCTCCGTATTTGTGAACGTTTGATTTCAAATCCAGATATTCGGCTGATGTTCTGTCCAACTTGCTGTTGTACAATTCATTATTGTAATAACGACCTATATCAAGTACCGTGATCGCGGCTCTGCCAAGTCGTACAATCCCAATAGCCGCAACGTCATATTCATTCGCTCTGAGAGATGCCAAAGTGCCCAATCCGATTGTTCCAACCGCAATAGTTTTGATCAGTCTTTTCACATTAAACTTAAACATTGCCATTCGATTGGCATCTGCAAACAAGAAATCTCGATTAAGATCACAATTTTGTGATGAAGATATGTCACAATTCAGTTCATTTTAATTAAAAACAGTATGACAAAAATTGTATATGACGTAAAAAAAAATACTAATATTACATAAGATGTGTATATATATATAAATTATGCAAAATCATATCAATAATATACTAACCAACAAATAGCGCAACAAAATAACAAGATCAACCGATATGAAATCGTTGTTAAATCGAGTGATTTAATGCTTGCGACAAATAAAATCAACATATCTCTTCATGGGAGGTTAGATGGAGGCTAACCTTATGACTTGATCTACAATTCCTTCTTGAGGTTAGAGAGATTCATTGTATCGCTTCTGTCAATGATGTCACAATTTGTTTTGCACAATATTTTCTGTGTACAAATATTTTTTATCAACGTTAAGTGGAGTTACGCCAATGCTGGCCTGGAATCAACCATGTGGACAAACTGGGTTAAGAAAGGAACGTATCAATGGGAAGAATCGCACAGATAACCTGTAGATAACCTATAGATAACCTATAATCTACACCGGTAAACGCGTTGAATTTTTGAAGCAACATGTAGGGTATGCGCGGCGCGCATACACTTTTCAGGAGATGAGTCATTAGAGCTACCATCAGATCAAGAGACAAAAATAGATTGCAAGTAAAAAATTCTGTTTCAGATATTTATTACTGTACACATATATATATATAAAACAATCGTATTATTATATTAATATATATATATATGTATATATATACATCATACGCTATTTTTATAAAATATAATTACACACAAATATAGAAAATACATATTTTGAGGTGTATCACTTGTATTTTATACATTACGTATATAAATTATTAAGATAGATTTGTGTAGAGAGGCGTCCTCTGGCTCGCAACGGAAATTATTTCAAATTAAAAACTAAGAATAGAACAATTTCGAACCGATCGCATGATGTTGTACAGTAATTGTTCAACAAATTAATTATTCTAGACGTTTCGATATTTTATTATATTGATTTAAGTCTTCACCAGAGTGGAAATTATTATTATCGGAATACGTTTTGATGAATGCAACGACGTGGTGCGATGTTCACTTCGTTGATGGAAAATTGTATATAAATTATTACACGAAATGTGAGTCTTAGTCACGATATAATGACATGCCACACAGACGTTGCAATTGTTAACTCGTCGAATTAATATTTGAGGATTGTTTCTCCCGCGGCTTGTTCTATCAACATTTTCTGAGAAAACAACAAAACAAAAATCATACAATATAATCGGTGTCTACAAGAGAAATGAATATGTGCGATATTTATAGTTTTTTTTTCAATATGCTCGATCCAAAAATTTATCTTTTTTTTTTTTTTTTAAATTTCGTTCGTTCAAATTTATTTACCTTAATTTGTGGAACAGCGTTTGTCAATTGCAGACCCAGACTTCTGGCTAAAACAACGGGAGCCGCCGTGCCCTTGTAAAGACGATGAAGCGCGTCGATGACAAGCATTGTCGGCACATTGTGACGCTGTCTCTGTGTCTGATACTTGCGCAAGTACTCCGTATTGTTCAGCAGACAACCGTTCGACGCAGCCTCGGCAAGAATTTGCGTCAACGCTGCGACATCGCCGAATCCTAGATTCACACCCTGACCGGCCAAGGGATGAACTCGATGCGCCGCATCTCTTTAAAATATAATTAAAAAAAAAAAAACAAACAACATCAATGTATTTGATTAATAAAATAAAAGCAACGTGTAATGTAAAAAAAATAAATTAAACACACACAAATGGGTCTTACCCGACCAATACCATGCTCGGCTGGACGTAAGATGCGGCGTGGCCGAAGCCCAGAGGGAACGCCGCGCGTGAGTTTTCAACGATTGTCGCCACAGAAGGCTGCAATTGTCTGGATAATCCGGTTTGCAGAGACAGTCCCGCGAGCAACTGGCGAAGCGCCTGCATGCCGCTCTCGACAATGCCGTTTTTTGAATAAACCTGCCACAACGCCTCGTTTATCTTGTCAACGAACTCCTCTTCCGACAATTTCAGCAGTTCCTTCGCCTTCTCGCTCGAGACGGACCACACAAGCGAGCTGAGGGAATCCGTCAACTGTTTTTCGGAAATCATCGCGTTATCATTTAATATAATCGAGTATTTTTTTTTACAGTTTTCTTTTTTTTTTTTGTTTCAGATATTTTTGTGTCTATTTTGTTGCTCGGAATGTGACAAATTACCGGAAGTAATGCAATAGGTCCGGTTGGGAGGAATCTCTGCCAGGCGACGACATTTTCCGTTGGCTGAAATCAATTGAGAAACAATGACGTTTTATTGTAATTTTTAATAAATTCGTGTTTTAGCGCAAAAGTTCGTTGCAAAAGTTTTGTTTTTTTTTTTTTTTTCAAGAATTACCTCGGACAATTTGAGAGTCGCGACGATACCCAATTGATCGTATTGCCATTTTAGGTAGGTCACACCCATTGCCTTTCGCACCAGTGAATTGGCACCGTCGGCGCCAACCTATAACAAACACAAATCAATTTTCTTTTAATCCGTCGTCCAATCTAATCTAATTTGAGATTAAAAATACAATGTACTTTAAAATATCATAAATCTCATCTCTCTCTTAAATGAGAGAAACATCAGATTCTTCAAAGAAGATTAAACGCAAGCAATACATTGTGTGTGAGAAACGAACGCTATGATTTCTTAGCGTGCACGAAAATAGCATCGTTTGGTTCCAGATTTAAGCGAGATTGTCGGAGACGAGTCACTGTGCAAATAGCTATTTTATTTTATTATATAAGAAGTTTTGCAACACAACGCGCCGCAAAATATCCAAATCCCCTACTCTCTCGTGTTTACTTTCTCAATGCGTTTTAACACAGTATTTTTGCTCTCCGCCCGAGCGTATATATTTGAGAGTTTAATTTTTGCCTCGCGCCCACATTTACTCGTCTCTCTAACTAAATAATATAATAACAAACTTGACTCAAACCTCTTCCAAGGTGTGTGAATCGTTTCTCTGTAAGTCTCTCTTTAAAAAAAGTTTATTGTCTTTGCGCCGACAGTTTTCGATAGGATTTTTGACACTTCCTTTTTTTTCTTTACTTAAGTAAATTTTGTAACTACATAAGTTTTGCAATTTTTTTATTGTTGAAACTTTGATTAGAATCTAACGTGCTTCGATTGCGCATCGCGTGTGTCACTTTGTTTAACATTTTTCTTTAAATTCTTATCTTTTTTTTTTCCCCTTCCCTTTGCAAATTCCAGAGAACAGAAACGGCAAAAGCCGCGTCATCAAAAGATTTGTATTTTTCCATGACTCTTAATTACAACTCACAAGTGACATAACGGTAAAAAAAAAAAGAAAAGCAAAATGCGTAACTATTTCGACGAAGGACGCGGCTATATAATCGCGTTCGGACGCGCCGACCGAATTCCGCTGATCGCGATCGCGAGCATGAATGAGAAGAAGACCGAGCCAGAAGAAGGACGGAGAGATATGATAAAACCGATCGGATCCGGCAGGAGTTCGTCGCCGGAATCGGAGAATTTCGTGATGCAAGAATTTGCGGTCGAGGGATTTTCTTCTTTTCCTTTTTGTTTTTTTTTTTCTTCTTTCGCCACCGGAACACGCCGGTCTCTCGGAGCGAGAGAGAGAAACGAGCATGGGCATTTAATGGTGGGCTAAATATATAACGTAGTTTTATAAACACATGCAAGTATCTCAGCGGGTACACCCAGAGAACCCAGAATAGTCGCCTAAGCGTTCGGTATATTAGGCGTTACAAGAGAGAGAGAGCGGAAGATGAGCGCGTGTGCGGAAGTGCCACATGAATGGTGAATTATAAAATTCGAACCTTGCGAGAAAATTGCGACGACGATCGAACAAAAAAAATGTTCACGCCGGTCATCCGCGCGTCGTCGTAGACGACGAAGATCGCGTGCCCAAATTTCTTTTAACGAGATTTTTGATTTAATCCACTTGTGTGCGCGAAATCTCATTTGTGAAGAGTTTTTTTTTTAAAATAATGAATGAATTTTAAAATAATGAATGAATGAGTTTTTTTTTTATTGTCAGTGTTGCGTTGCACACATACTCGTGCGAAACCTCGAAAATGAATCAGTTGGAACGAGCCTTTTGTCTTTATGCGTTTTAATTAATCGCGTCTTTCGTAGCGTTTTTAATTTGTTTAATAATCCAGCGTTGTGTGGAAAAAAAACGAAACGACATTTTTTCCATGTCGATTCTCAATAAGAAGTTTTTCAAGAAACTCTCGGGCGGTCGTTTGACGCATCGGGAAGCGTCGAAGATGGAGACCCCCGTCAACAACAACGGGACAGCGTCCGTCATAATCAACAACCAGGTGATTAAAAAAAGAAATTTAAATTTCTTCACAATTTATATATATATATCGACACGCGATCGTCGTCTCTTTGTTAAAAACGTTATATTTTTCTCTATGAAAGTTTTTTTTTTTTTTTTCTCGTATCAGAAGGAGCGCGAGGACATTTGGATGAACGAGATCGACAACGACGGTAGCATATCTTCCGAGGACAGTTCGGATTCCGTTTATTGCCACATACGATCGGCACCGATGACGCAGGAACAACCCTGGGGCAAGGACGAGGTCGAGATCGCGCTGTCCAATCTACCGGGTGGCGAAACCGCTTTGTCTCTGATCTCCGCTCTTCAGGGCGGCGCTTTGCAAACAGCTCTGGAGGAATTTCACTGTTTAACTCTCAACACGGGCTGCGGGCATCGCAAACTCTCGTTGCCCACATTCGCAAACGGGTAGATACGAAAGAAATTACAGCCTGCGACTACGGTTTTTTAACCGCGAAGCAAAATAAACAGACGCATATTTTTTTTTTTATATACGACAGAATTTAATTTGAAATTATTTGTGCAGATTCATGCGAAAAGCTTTGTTGGACAGTGAAAACGGAGCAGCGGCCGCCGCGACTCCGGGCCAGTTGCTTGCGGGTTGGCCGGACACGTGTCTGTTGATTTCCAGCTGGTTGGGTCGCGTAGAAATCGCGAAGGCTTTGTTGGACAAAGGAGCGCCGGTCTCAACGACCGATTGCGATGGAAGGTATATATATATATATATATATATACACGTAAAATTTCAAGAAAGAAAAACATCAATTATGTAGCTTTCGAAAAACAATTTGTACTTTACGTGCCGCTTCATTCTCAGAACGGCGTTACATCTGGCAGCTTGCGCCGCGTCCGTGAGAATTGTGGAGGAACTACTGAAGCACGGCGCTGATCCGTGCAAGTGGGACTTCGAGAAGAAGTGCACCCCGCTGCACTGCGCCGCCGCAGCAAGTTGCGTTGTCACCATCAAGTGTCTGATCAAATCAGGCGCGGATATAAATGCCGGATTGACCGGTAGAAGTCCGCTTCACTACGCCGTGCTGAACAACGCCGCGGATTGTGTCGAGGCTCTACTGCAAGCAGGTGCTTGTCCCAATAATCCACAGGTGCACGACCTTTATGGACGATACAATTCAGGCATGAATTTGGTGAGAAAGTGATGTGACGTTCGCAAACAGAGGACGTCAACGTGAACACGATCATTGAACGTCGTGTAAAAGCAGGAATAATTAAATCAAATTGACAAAACAACCGATTGCTTTCCCACTGAAGACGATGCGTCTCTCTCTGTCTCTCTCTCTTTGCTAAACTTTGTTTTCGACGAGTTAACAGGATTTGTTGCGATATATAGGTTTACACAGAGACACCGCTTCATGTGGCAGCTAGTCTAGGCAACGTCCATTGCACCAAATTGCTACTTAGTTACGGAGCGGACGTGAGGGTACAGTTGGGCACCGCGAGATCAACGCCTCTGCATCTCGCGGCGGAGGAAGGTAGCGCGGAGTGCGCCAGATTGTTGGTGAACGCTGGCGCGGCTTGCGAAGCGAAGAACTCGCGTGGTCAAACGCCAATGCACATGGCAACACTCGCCCAATCTGTGGAAACAATAGACGTGTTGATAAAAGCCGGTGCGGAAGTAAACGCGGCGGATAACGACGGACGCACCCCTTTGCACGCCGCGGTCGCAAAAGCTCTGAGATGCAACGAGCTCGTCAGAACTTTAATACAGGTTTGTAAATTGTCGGAACAAACACGCTCTGCGAAATTTTTATCAATTAAGAAAAACTATAAAAAGATAATGACAATTTTAACACTTTTTTTAGTTTCATTCAATTACGTTAAACATAACATATTTTTGCAATAAAAAATCTGAGCAGCTAATAAAATTCTCGTTTTGTTTAAAAGGCAGGTGCCGCAGTCAATAAGGCGGACAAGTTTGGTTACACGCCGTTGCACATCGCGGCCTTGAATGAGAGCTCGCCGACGGTGGTGATACTGATGTCAAAGGGTGCCGATATTACCGCGCGCACTAAAGGCGGCATCACCGCCTTGAGTTTCATCATACGCCGCACACCGGACGTCTTGTCGCGCTTCGTAACACGTCTCGATCAGGCAATCTCGCTGCACGATCACGAGTTGGGCGACGTGGACTGCGAACTACGACTGGACTTCCGACCGTTAGTTCCGGGTGGTCGCGGCGAAATGGATCTGATGCTCTGTTTGGTGGAAGGCGGTCAAGGCCATGTACTGAAACATCCGCTCTTAGAGAGTTTTCTTTACCTCAAATGGCTTCGTATACGCAAATTTTTTCTGCTGAGTTTGTTCTATCACTCAATATTCGTCGCTATATTCAGCAGTTACATCGGCGCGACGTATAGATGGCAGATAAAGCAGCTTAGCAACACTCTTGTATGGCCAGTGTTCTGCTGCACTTGCGTAATGGCGTGTAAGGAACTATTCCAGCTCGCTCACGGTATCTATAGCTACGCCAAACGTTGGGAGAACTGGCTGCAGTGGAGCGTGATTTTGACGTCTGGCATCAGCTTAATTCCGTTGTCGGTTCAAACGACTTGGCAGCATCACGTAGCCGCACTGGGCATCCTCTTAGCTTGGGTCGAGCTTATGATGGTGGTCGGTCGCTTCCCCATGTTCGGCATCTACATACAAATGTTCACTCAAGTGTCGATTAATTTCTTCAAATTTCTCGCAGCTTACGTCTGTCTCATAGTTGGTTTTTCCTTTGGATTCAGTGTGCTGCACAAAAATTACAAATCCTTTGAAAATCCGTTAGTCGCTCTAATCAAGACGGTGATCATGATGTCGGGCGAGTTAGAATTCGAGGATGTTTTTTTTGACAAGAGCGAGAAGTTGATGTATCCCGGCACGGCGCATCTCATGCTCCTCAGTTTCGTCATCTTGGTTACGGTAATTCTCACGAATCTGATGGTAGGTCTCGCCGTGTCGGATATCCAGGAGTTGCGCAGATGCGCCGGGCTTGACCGACTTGTGCGTCGCGCCGAGTTGGTGGCTCATCTCGAAAACCTGTTGTTCTCCAAGCTTTTGGATCGTATTCACACGGTCAGAAGGATCGTGAAAGCGTGCAGAAAAGGTGCGCTACTGTTGCATCCGCCGTATCACTGCGCGTTACACATCCGACCAAATGATCCGCGCGAGAAGCGTCTGCCGCGCGAGCTCGTTAAAGCAATATACCGACTGGTTAGCGAGAGGAAAACTCGTCGCGCGACCTTCCGAACGACCGCGCCACCACCGCGAAATCTGGCGAACGAATCGACTCACGCAAGACTCAGTAGAATGTACAGCAACGACAGCAATCAGCAGCAGCTGAACGAACTGGCGGCCGAGTTGAAAAGATGTTCGTACAACATCAGCGCGAAACTCGACAGTTTGACCGACAAAATAGAAAGTATCACCAGAGATGTGGATACGACGACGCATTTGCGTTAAGTTTTTTCATGCCTAGGGTAATTTCTCTTTTGTATCTCGTACTTACCAGCAACCTAGTCCTGTAACATTTCCCAGATTGCAGCTGAACACTGACAAGTTCCATTGACTCCGACACCGGGGGTGGTTTTATATCGGTGATTTTGGATTCGTAAATCACAGTTACACTTTCTTTCTGAGAGAGCTGCTTGTTGACCGCATGTAACAGCAGATTATTCTCAACCACGTATGCCAATTCTTCACACAAATAATCCTCATTGAATGTTATCATGGCATCCGAACAAGCGTCCCATACCTACCGATAAGACTACATAATTTTTAGGCTTATATAAAATTGTACTTTTTAGGCTTTATATAAAAAATTTTTAAATTTTGTAACGTGTAAAAGAAAAACAATAAAAGTTATTAAAAAAGAAAGCACACAACCAATGGTCTTTGTATTCAAGTATTGAAACGATTTAAATTATCGTAGTGGTAATAACAATGTGTGTTTAACAATCTTGTTAATTTGAAAATTCTAAATTTGAAATATTAAAAAAAAAACAAAAACAACACAGAGAACAACCTGCAGTTTCTTTATGGGACAATAGCGCACTGCTTCTATGTGTTTCCATGCTCCTATGCTAGACAACAAGGTGCGAGTTTGCTGATTCAGGGCAACAACTCGATTAGAATATTGTTCCTGTGGCACGTATTCTTGTTTAGCACTACCCTCCAGGAGCAAGATCCTTTTACCTTCCAGTATTCGGTTATTTGCTGAAATAAATTTATTTCACAAGTTCAAAAAACATAACGTTGGGGGAAAACAAATTTGTTTTCTGACAAACAAATATGTACATGACGTTTTTTTTTATTTCACCAAGCTATGTTTTGTTTTGATGATAAAAATAAAAATACCTAACCTATAGCGCACGCCAACGTCGTGCCGACCATTCCACCTCCGGCTATGATCACATCGTAATTTTCCACATTCTCCGCAGCGGTCGAATAGTTCTTCGACAACGCGCTCGCGCTCGGAATGACATACTTGCAGTTTTGCGACAGTAACGTAAAAATCGAGCGCGTAGACAATGCCGCTCTCCTGAGGGTCGCCATTTTTCTTCTGTGTTTTTTGTTAAACCAGAGAAAAGTCTGAGAGCGGCCAGGTACATAAGATAATGTGTAATCACTTTTCCGCCCCGTAAACTAGCGCACGTCCACGGATGGTACAGATTGGAACTACGCAGCCACTCCACGAGCGACATGTCGGTACGCTATGTCCACAGCGTGCGGTTCTATTCCGTGCTATGTGCACGAGTTTAAATGGTCACTTTCTTTAAGTGTGTGAGTATATTCGAGAGCGTGAATTTGATTTATTTCAAAAATTAAAATAGCCGATTTGTGAACTCAGGAAGGAGAACAGGAAGGAATGGAAAATATACAAATTTGCAACTTCCCACACAACATACACGTAATTGTCAACAAAGCTGCTTCAACAAACTTAATATTTTTAAGCGAGCAGCATCAGAATTCGTAGAGTGTACTCAGGTACCATCTCCTTTATCATCATTTGCTGCTATTTGCTTTTATTTTTTTACAAACGCTACATATGTACATACGTATAGTTACATTACAAAATAAAAAGAAACAAAATAAGCACA
>NW_018020720.1:0-39728 GCF_002006095.1 Pseudomyrmex gracilis
ATTCTAGAGATATTCTATCGGAAAGAAAATCGGATAAAAATATAATTAGCAGAGAGATATTTCTTTACTTTTAACGACTAAGCGTTATTACTACCGCGATTTTTAAATTTGATTTTTTGAATATACGCGATTAAGTATCATTGCTAGAATCCGTCCCTTGAAAGAAAATAAAGTACGCGTACGAAAAATTTTACGTAAAAATTTTAATTACTATTATCGTTTTACTTCAGTTTAATTTAGATTTCAAATGTGTAAATATGTCAAATTTTTAAATATGGTTTTGATTTTTTTTTCCTTTTTCGATAAATCCGTTCCGTTTTCGATAAACCATTTTCGCAAGAAACTTGCGAACCGATGCTTCGTTGAAATACCGAAGCAAGATACTTCGCTATGCTAAGCGGAGNGACTCTCGCAAAAGTTGCGAGACTGTATTCGCAGAGAATCTGCGGAGCAATTTGCTTTGCGTAAAAAGTACGCAAATGTCATTATTATAATTAAAATCGCAATTTCGTTCCGCATTAACAAAACAATCAATATCAAAACTTTGATTTTCGCAATTTCGTTCCGTAGTAACAAAAAATCAATATCAAAACTTCGATTTTCAATACTGAGTCTTATGCAAAATCGGCGCGACGTATTATTTCAGTCTATTTTAAAACTTATAAAACTTTCGTGCATTTTAATCACTTATTTTGATCACATATTTCTTTTTCATTACAAAAATTTTTTGTTATATACTATCTCTCCTATATCCTTCCTATACCAAAAAAGAAAAAAAAGAAAAAAAAGAAAAAAAGAGAATATTTCAAAGTAAGATTCCCTCAATTTATTCTTCTTTCCATGTGATTTACCCTACACATATACCCTTTTTAAACAATTTTTTATATTTAAAGATAAAGCATAGAGTCGCGATAAAAGTTTATTCTGTTCATTTATACTTTTCACTTAAATTTTATCATCATATATTCTATCTATCTTTCATTCATATTCATTTTCATTTATACTTTACACTTCATTTTTATTATCATATATTCTATGTTTTACAATTATCGTATATTCTATCTTTTAAAACGTATTATCGTATATTTTTTATCTTTTCAAATTTATTATCATATATTCTACCTTTTAAAACAACGATATTTTTCGCGTTCTTTCGAGATTTTGTTTTAAGGTTTATCTATCAACTTTTTTAAGACTAAAATTAGAGTCATTCGCGATTTCGCGGTTTTCGCGAAACATTACAGCAACGAGGCCACCGGTAAGTTTAAACGTGGTCTCGCGTCGTGGGACTACGATCATCTCGTCGTGGGCGCGCACCCTTCGCATCGTGGGACAGTAAAGGTAGGTTCCTGATTGCTACGTGGGACTGGAGTTGAAGATACATCGATGGACGGCGAAGGACTACGCGCAACGGTACGTTGTATTTTTTTAATAATTTATTCTTCTCACATAAGAAGCAATTCACTTTTAGAAAGATTGCTTTTTTATATATATTATCTGTAAATTTTTATTATAATTTACTCAAGCAAATTACAGTTCTTACATGGCTTAGAAATTTTTAATATAGTAAGTTAAAATATACTAAAACAGTTTTTTTTTATAATAGTCTCGAAAAAAAATCTTTTATTTATGGACATGTTCTATATCTGTGTGATGATGTTTAATTAATTACAATCATATATGAGATCTACTCAATCTCATGCAAATTTGTTATGCCTAGATATAGAATTTGAGCATGTATAAAGAATTGTTTCTCGGAAAAAAATAATGATTTAGAATTAAATTATTTATTATCTTTCATATCTCTACAATAAAAATTTTTGAGAAGAATAAATTATTCTGCATGAGTAGTAATCGCACTGATTTTCATTATATCGTCATTCCCTACGTAGATTCTCTACGTAACTCTAAAACGCAAGTTTTAGAGAAAAGCAGTTTAAAAGTTTAAACCTTCATATAATTTCCCTAGTTAAGAGATCTTTTGGTTTTAAAATTTTACCTTATTTATAAATTGTTTTCATATTTAGTGTCTATAAAGAACATGACTTTCTAAGTATCACTATGCAATAAACTAAAAATTCGGTATGTGACACTTATGTAATTATACGTAGGGATTGACGATATATTTTTTTTGATGAAATTTTTATATATTTGTATATTGTGTGATTTGAAACAATATTTCTTCTATATATGTGGTCATTTTTAAATTTTTTATATTTTTTTTAAATTTTATATTTATATGTATATATATTCATCTATATTTTCTACATCTACGTTCATATTTCTATATCAATTTCTCTTAAAGAACCGATATAGAATGTTTTTTGAAGATTATGTTCGTTTATGCTTCTATATCAATTTCTCTTAAAGTACTGATATAGAATCTTTTTTTAAATACTTATATTCTTTTTTTTGCATCCATTTTTATATTTCTATATCAATTTCTCTTAAAGAACCGATATAGAATCTTTTTTTGGAGACTTATGTGTGTGTTCTTTATATCTATTCTCTACATTTTTATTCTTTTCTATTTTATCTTTACAAAAATATATATTTGAAATATATATATTCAAATATATATTTTTTCTATCTACTATAGAATATAGTAATATTTCTATCTCTTCTAAGTATACATGATGGGCTGTGAAGGATAGATATATTCTTTTTTTAATCGTAAAATCTTAAAAAAACTTCGGACGTGAAACTAAAATATATTTTAAATAATATTTTTTAATTTTAAAACAACTGCCCCTCGCGTAAAATATTTAATAGAATTTAAATCTTTCCAAAGTAAGTAGGTAAATAGGTATCTGTGTAGGTAGGGATGCGTATCTACAAGCGCTTGTAGAAAATAAATTAGGTCGGGTAGGTAGGAAATACGTTAAGCAGGAAATATGTTAGACCGGATAAGTAGGAAGAAATCGAAATGTCAAATTAGGATCAAAGCTGTAATGCAGCTTTAATGCTAATTAGTAATGTTTAAGATATATCAGATGTGTAAGATAGATAGGTAGGTACGTAGGAGTATTTATAATTATATATATAGTATATTGTATAATATTGTATAATATTGTCTTATATTGTGTATGTTTAATAAATGTATAACATTTTATTCTTTTGGAATGGATAAAACAATTGTAAAATGAAACGTGGAATTAGAAAAGACTGATAAAGAGTTTTAATAAAAAAGCAAAAGCTATAATTCTTGGAATTGCAACTTTTCAGACATTATATTTGTGTACCGTTAAAACACCTTTGTATAAATACATGTTTTTTTTGTGTATTTTGTATCTATGTACATATGTAGTGTTTTTGTGAGAATAAAATAAANNTTATTAAGCAAAGAGCAGCAAATGATGATGTAAAAGGAGATGATACACTCCATGAATTCTGATGCTGCTTGCTAAAATAATATTCTTTTCTTGAGTATTACATTTTTTCTTGTACATCACATCTACGTTGTATGGAAAGTTGCAATGGTTTTTTTTTTTTATCCTTTTCTGTTCTCCTTTCTCATCTTCTCATCACGAGACCGGTCATTTTAAATTTCAAAAGTAATTAAATCTACGCTTGCGAATATAATTACACGCCTGAAGAAGGTGACCATTTGGATTCGTGCACATAGCACAGAATAGAACCTTACGGAAATAGCGTGGAATAGAACCATGTTCACATTTAGACATAGCTCACGTACCGACAGGTCGCTCGTGGAGATAGTTACCAGTAGTTACGTAGTTGCCAAGGTTTGGTTTGGTGCATTTATGGCTCAAAGGACCGTTTCAAGATAGTCCATACGCCATTACGTAGTTGCCAATGTGCTCTAGTCATGGACATTGCGCTTGCTTAAGGCCATCACACATAAAATTACTTAAGACCGTAAGACTTAGCCGTAAGCAAATTGACCAATCAGAATGTATACTATGTCTTAATCACTTTTGGACGTAAATTTCTTATTTGTCAATTTTTTTAAGTTTACGTCTTACGGTCTTAACTAATTTTATGTGTGATGGCCTTTACAGAGCTACAGTATATAGCTGCGTTCCGTTTTACGCATATGCGCGCATTTGTTTATTCTACTGAACTATAATATGGAACGCGTTTTCCATTGTTCGAGCTGTCCGCGATAAAGAGCATCACAACTATGATTTCTGTTTTTGTCTTGTCGTCGCTGATTGGTTGAAATTTATACGAGTACAGTCCAAGACAAAAGAACAACGAAAAGTAAAAAATAACTGCGTTCAGCAGAAATCAGCGCTCAGCAATTGCTAATCGCAGTCATTCTTTACTTTTCGTTGTTCTTTTGTTTTAGACTGTACTCGTATAAATTTAACCATTCAGCGACGACGAGACAAAGACAGAGATCCTAGTTGTGATGCTTTCTATCGCGGACAGCTCGAACAATGGGTGCGTTCAGACAACTCAACGGTTGAGAGATCATCACTTATGATAGGACCAGAGAGAAACCTGAGAGCGGCCATCCTAATGTAATTTTTTACGACGGTTTCAGCCGCTGGTTTTAGCCGTATTTCCACAAAAGTGGAACTCAAAGGCCGTTCTACATTAAACGCAAGTCGCAGATCTCGTGGAACTGATCAATCACGTTGGTCGATTGGCTGATTTGACTCTGCAATTGGTCAATTCCACGAGATCTGCTACTTGCGTTTAATGTAGAACGGCCTTTGAGTTCCACTTTTGTGAAAATACGGCTTAAACCAGCGGCTGAAACCGTCGTAAAAAATTACATTAGGATGGCCGCTCTCAGGTTTCTCTCTGATAGGACTATATTTCAAAGTTTGCTGTGGTTCCAAAAGTACGATCCAATCAGAAGCGATTATTTCTCAACCGTTGTGCAACTGTTGAGTTGTCTGAACGCACCCAATGGAAGATGCGTTTCATAAGGTCTGTTCTTTTTCCATACTTTGGCTGCGCTAGTTCACAGTCTATCTTTTTTTATCTATATTAAAAGGAAAAAGATAGACTGTGAACTAGTGCAGCCAAAGTATGGAAAAAGAACAGACTTATATTATAGTTCAGTGTGCACGACAAGAGAACTAGGAAGTTTTGCGTTAAGATAAACAAAACTTTAGCAACACTGTACGTACACAAATTATTCGAGTTTTATCGGTTAAGTTGGTGACACTGATTTTGCAGCGAGAATTGCTTGATAAACAGCTGATTTTAGTCATGGAGACAGCTGCCTTGAACTTGGTGTGTTTTCTGCGTACTTCTTTTTAGCACACGCATTTTGTAATCGCTGGTTTAGGTACTTTTTAAATTAAATGCAACATTTTTTTATTTATTTCGCAATTCTCCCTCTTGAGATTGTTAGTATCGATATGGTACAATTTCCCATTTAGGGTATAGAAGTAAGACAAATCTTGCACCGTGTATGTAGTTTTTTTTTTTTATGAAAATGTGGTTTACATTGAATAAAAACACGAAGCATCAAGCGTATCTCGACTTTAATTTTTGTATCTTTTACTCTTTGTCGAGTGCGTCGTTAGAAGAACATATGTTTTCTGCAAGGCGCATGAGAAACAGAGACGGGCGGAGGCATCACTGCGGGAAGGAAAGTTTGAGGAAGCGGCTGAGTATCACGAAACTGTGGCCGATCTCTTAGCGAAGGCTCATGAGAAACTCGAATCCAGTCTGGTTAACGTGCACGGGTCAGCTGTGTCTTCTCAAGAACCTTATCTGATACCGATCCATTTGCTCAACAGTTTGGAATCACTCAGTCTGCAACAAGATTATCACAAGAGACAGGCAGCTGTGGTCAGGTACCGAATTATTCAGCTGCGTTGTTGAATTGGTTTTTTTTTCCCTGTATTTTATAAGATTTTAATACAAAAATTGTGTGCCATGTGGTTACCCATAGAATGAAGCAGGTGCGATACGAAGAATACAAAACAACGCTGGAGAATCATCAGAAAGATCTCCTTAGTAAAAATGTAGCCAAATATAGTGACAAAGAAAATTGCACCGACACAAGAAGTGACAAGTTTGATGGTTCGTTGCGTCAAGCCATATACAAAACTATCGACGAGCAGGACAATCTTTTGAGTTTGATATCGCTACCCGATAGCAATGAAAAAACATTTAAACATCCGAAGGACGCAAGTACCGTTATAGAAGAATTAAGAACTGTCAATAGCCAATTACGATCTCTTGTAGGAAGTTTACTTAGCCAATTGGAAGCGAAAGAAGAGGAAGTGCGTCAGTTGACAAAACGTCTGAAAACATTTTCCGCAAACGACGATATGAGAACAGAGGATCGCGCTTTAAGTCTTCCGCCATTGCCGCCTTTAACACCTCTTGAAATGCCACTTTTTGATTTTACATCCTCATAAACTCGATTCATCTCGCTATATTGAGTTTGTACGATTTCTTGTAAATCTACTCTAAGTGAGAAAGATTCAAGATGAGATCTGTTAACTCCGGCATCGAGTTGTTCACATAGTTAAATTAAAAAAAAAAAACAAAAAAACAAAAACCGCAATGATGTTTTATGGACCAGTCTGTCATCGGATAGATGCAATCTCTTGGCAAAAGAACGATTTATTACAAGTGCAAAACTATCCATATATCAATATATGCTATGTATATGGGTGTGTACATATAATTTATAATGTAATGATTCTAATGTATGTTAATTTTTAAAAAAATTTATAAACAATATATAAGAGTTGTGATAAAATATATGCAAATCAATCAATTAATTAATTTAAAATATATGCAGACAGAAAGAGAGAAACACCCATTATTTAATAATAATTAATGTCTAAATAATACAACATAAATGAAAAAATATCAAACGAAAAAAGAAACAGGACTACGTTTTTCGTGGCAACGTTAATCCGGTTTAATGACAAGCAAGTAATTTTTACATCATGATGTATATTTTATCACTAAATTTTAAATAAACATCTCTTGGTCAACCACCATGGGTGATTAACACACGTGTGATTTTGTATTTTGAAAATTTTCAAATCAATTTGTATCAGTGTTTTAACTCACACGCGATAGTTTTTAAAATGACGAAAATATCGATCAACAACAGACTCAAATGCTATATTCGTTATATTGAATTTGGAGTCAAGTTCTTATTGGCGGTGCTGTTATTTGCGCGTATCAACGGGAATGATGTAGGGAGTACAATATCTTCTTGACATGCCGGTACGTGTACGTAGCCACATTTGATTCGGTCGTTATTTCGGATAAAGTCAAAATTTTTAGTGCGTTTAAACAAATCACAGTAAAAAAAAGACATCGACATGAGTAACAAAGAAATTATCACGATTGCTGGAGGAATTGGTGGAATGCAGTTATCGAGTGCGATGTGGGAATCATTTTGTCATGAATATGGTATTGATGCTAACGGTCAACAGCGCGTACCACAACCGGATGTATCAATGAGATCATTTTTTGAAGAAACAGAGGAAAGGGTAGACTTTACAACAAACGAGCTTTAGTATTTAATTTCGTTGTTAAATTATAACGTATAATTGTTAAAATATTGCCGACGTGTAATTTTTGACGCATATGTTAAAAAAAAAAAAAAAAAAAAAAAAAAAAAACAGGTTTTTTTGTTTCCTGTCTGCAATGTTTTAACAAATCCAACACTTTTATTTTTGGAAGTATTTTTTTTTATCATCAGAAACACATCAATAAATCCAATAGAATTCTATCGAGAATACAAATTTCTTTCTAGATCATACCGCGTAATATAATGGTTTATCCTCACGATGACATTTCGATTATGACAGGCCACGATGTAACGTGGCAACCAACGTTATACCATCCGGATTCTATAATTGGTCTCAGAAATAATTTTAATGAGGCATTCTTTCCACAAGGTTATTTTCTCGATCAAGAAGGACTAGAAAGAACGTTAAACCGTATTCGAATAATGTGCGAACAATGTTCAAATCTGGATGGATTTATAATTTGCAGGTGAATGATTCTTTTTTTTTTTTGTGTCTTCTTAAACACAGAATTCGATCGCTATATCATTTTTAATTTGTGAAAGAAATTTATGTAAAATGTGAAAATTGCAGGCAGTACTCTGAGCATATCAATGGATTCATATCGAGACTACTGGAAAACTTTACGGAGGACTATAAAAAAAAAACTAAAATAGATTACGCAAAAGTTCCCCCGCCTAGTTCAATTAATTGTCACACCCGCACGGCAGTGCTTAACACTTTTTTCACTTTATCCGACTGCATGAAAAACATAGACTGTTGTATCATAGCAGACAATTCTGCACTAAGAAAAATATACACAGAGTACGAGTAAATTAGATACATTATTACAAAATTATATTACATATGTGTACACGTTTTTATAAATTCTGTAAATTTATATTGTAATTTTTTAATATATACGTGTGTATATATATATATACGGGGACCCACCTAACTTGAGCATCCTAAGTATCTCGCTTATTTTTTACGATAGGAAGATGCCGAAAAGGGTCATTATTCATAATATAATACAGAAAATCTCGCTCGTAAAATTAACAATAAATAATAATTAGAATAACGGTCTCTATCAATATTTGATCTTCGACTTCTGATTTGAAGTCTAATATTACATCAAAATAGACTGCCATACGTAAGATTTGTGTATTTTTACATCATATTGTTATCCTCTCTTTGCGACATGGCGTTATTTGATTTTATATACTGAAGAGAGCTCAAGTAAGGGCCGAAACGTCTATGAAACTACATTTATGTGAATTCTATATTTTATATTTTATATTCTATTTTAATAAACCATAAGATCTATTTTTGTTGCTCGATAGAGACCGTTATTCTAATTATTATTTATTGGTCATTATTCAGTTCGAGGAGACAAATACTGTAATAAACACGAAATTGTCTTCAAGATCATGGTCATTTTTTTAATCTGAAAGTACATATTTTTGTCCTCGCGATATGATAGGCAAGGTCAAGACGAATCTCCAAAAAGTTCTTGTTTGTTACAGTATTTGTTTCGAACTGAATAACGACCCTTTTCGGCATCCTCCTATCGTAAGAAATAAGCGAGATATATTTAGGATGCTGCAAGTTAGGCGGAACACCCTGTATATAAACTTACATTCTAAAAGCAATTTGTTACAAGTAACCCTCGTATAACGCGGGGATATTCCGTTTCGCAGAAATGCCGCGTTATACGAGGCTTGCTTACCCAGATAGCCAAATGTGAAAACTCAATATAAAGCAAATCATTGTATAGATTAAGTTGCTTGCCAATTGCTGTTGTGTTGTTTTTATTTAAAGCAACGAAAATGTTTTTGTCAATTCAGAATTAATATGCTGAGTTTTACTGTCAATCAATTGTTGTAGCCAATGTTTATGACAAGTGAGTCAGCAATATGTGAGCAATATGTGGGCAATAATTTTTATTCATAAGTTGAGAAAAATAATATAAGTTTATTGCCGATGAGATGTTGGAAACTTGCTGTTATTATAATTTTGAAAACTGCTGTTGGCAAGAACATACTGAAAAGAGAGATACACCCTTTTGTTACATTGCTGAAAACATATGAGCAATATTTGTAGCAAGTTGCCAACAAGTTGCACTCAGTTGGCTATCTGGGATATAAGCGTACATGTTGAAAAAACGGAGTAGTTAGACTTGATTTTATTGCAATTTGTTAAACCGCGTTTATATCGAAATTGTGTGCGTTGTTCGCGTTACACGAGAGAGAGTTATCTATGTATGTAAAATCTAATATCACTTAGATGTATTACAGGAAACTGCATCAGAACGTAGGAGAAAATTACTATTACATCTATTCCGTGTACAACCGCGTATTAGCACAAGCCTTTTCTACTATTACCTCACCGTTAAGATTTCGTTCGACGAACAACTGGAGTCTGGATAATTATAAAGTTCTTGTACCGCATAAACAAATACCTTTTGTTGCAATGTCTTACGCACCGTTTGTTACTATTGAAAGATTGGAGCTTCACAATCAATTAATTGCAGACGTTACAAACGAATGTTTGGATCCTGCTAATCAAGTATGTATAAAAATCCACACATTATTGACGCATATAATCGTGGAATCTAAACGTTCTTTAATTGTTAGAAAAAGATATGTATATCGCGTAATAATAAATTGTTCATCTCTCTTGTTTATATATATATTTTGCGTACAGACATTCCCGGTAAAAAATTTTCCATGTATAAAATTGCATAGACATATTCGGCACATATAAATTTGAACAATTAGATATAATAATTTTAATTTGTGTATAAGTACATATGATTATATATCAAAAATTTTTTAAAAATATAGTAAAAATATAGTTTTATATAATTATTTTATATCTAACATGATACTAATAGAGTTATTTTGNAATTTGATTTTGGAATATCTCTGAAGCCATTCTCTTAAAAAAAGAAATTCTCCGTGTGTAAAATTGTATGGACATATTCGGCATATAAAAAAATTTGAATAATTAGATATAATTATTTTAATTTGTGTATAAGTATATATGAAAAATTTTTTACCGGGTTTGTCACAGGCTAAAATGTGAGAAAAAAAAGTCAAAACATTTTATTTATTACGCGTATATATAAACTAATTCACATTTTGATTGGTAGACGTTGTCGTATAATCCACGTAACGGGGCTTATATCAGCAGTTTGCTTGTATATCGCGGTTCTGAAGTGATACAAACAGACGTTACGACTATGGTTGCCAACATAAACGATCAATGCAAACAAGGCGTAGATATGCGCCGTGCCAATGGTATCGAAAACCCATTTCAGGTATCACAATGTATTTAGTTAAATCATCTCGTATATCTGTTATAACTTTCACACCCCGACAATTTTGCGCAGAGAGCCAATATTGGCTCTGCCGGCTCTTTCTAAGAGTTAAGTTAGCTTTTTATACGCGCGTATATGTGAGAATTTCTTTTATTTTAGGGTACGTCTGTTCGAACTGGTACTGCCGCGGTTGAGAGTACTTACATAGCATGTCCAATCCAATCGGTTGCAAGTTGCAGCAACAATACCGATCTTTATTATTACTGGAAAGCGTTAGCAGTTAATGCGGAAGATGCGCTCTACGATAAAACTCGTCACTCCGAAGAACAATTGAACACACTTGATCAAATCAAATCTTGTTACAATTATATAAACAGTACTATGAACCGTAACTACGACTATAAAGTGGAATTAAAGAATGTTAACGAATGTCTGCTTAATATGTTAGACCTATATGCGGACTACGATTGCAAAATACAGCATGATCGACGTTTCTCAGGTTTCGTGCATCATGGTTTCTCATGATCGATATCAAGTGTGATAAGAAAAGAAACGTTCCCAGCGAACGTGAACCCGCGCTGAGAGCAGTAAGACCCACACGAGATAATGTTATTCAAATAGAAAAAAAATTTAGTTATAAATATTTTGCGGAGCGCGCAAGTCAAGCGTTGTAAAATAAATTTATAAATCTATTTCTTGTGTGTTATTTCAAAACTATTTTTGAAAATCGCGATTAAAAGTAAGGCGGCGTCCGTAAATAAGTCATTGTCGTTAATAAGCGTGGTTGTCGTGAGAATGTCGTTGTTCAATCGACGCGAACGACACGTAACAAGATTGTTAGAATCTTTTTGTACAAGCTGAACGCAAACGAGAAAAAGAATCGTCTTTATTAAATCCATCTGACATGTAACGTCCCGTTCGAGAACACTTTGGATTGTCGCAAATCTTTGCGCAAATCCAAAAGTTTAATAATGATATTTTTCTTACTTAATTCATTCTTAAACCGAGCAGAATCTGTACACAGATGACCTTTACAATTGTTGACTTAGCGTGCGCTACACGTTCGATAGTAATTATTATTGATTGTATTTTGTGATTACTTGACGTGAGAGAGATAGTGCAGTCATTCTAACTAATTTCGATAAATCTTGTTTACATAGACTTTGACTGATCGGTTAAGCCGATTCTTTTTCGCCGCTCCCATTTTTAAGTGACATTAAACGTTTTGCGCACCAGATGTTATCTTTACGTCAGAAAAAATTTTCGTCCATGTTTGAAACAGTGATCAACCTAAAAGACACAGTGTCCGTCGCAGAGAGGAGCGTGGAAAAGGCGCGCTGCTGGCCTTCGAGAAAATGTTATCTTGCAGATCATATCGCACCAACTCTTGCGTTGTTAAAATAAATTGTAAGTACATATATATATATATATATATATATTATATATATATATGTATATATGTATATATATATGTATATATGTATATATNNTATATATATATTATATATATATATATATTTTATATATATATTATATATATATATACACGAGTTACATCAATACGATGATATACACACACACATAGATATATATATATACACCCTTACGAAAAAGAACTACTGGCAGTAATATATTGCGGCAGTGGTACGAAAAAATGGACTGGCATTCTGTGCAATTGCCAGTAATATTCTCAGTGTGATTCCTGTAATACCTAATAATATTCCTATGTGATTGTCAGTAATATTTATATTACTGACTTTATTTATATGTAATCGACAGTAGTTCTTTTTCGCAAGGGTACATATCATCGTATTCATATAACTCGTAAATATATATACATGCTTTGATAAATAGGCAATCCGCTTCTCTCTCAAAGTGCTTGTATATTATATTACGCTTATTATTATTATTATTATTATAGTATGTTGTTTTTTGCTTATATTGTTTTTTTCAAATTTTATATCGCTGTTGTTTTAACTTTTCCTTTTATTGGCATTTTTTACAAATAAAATTGCGCGCACACATACAGAATTTACATCATTCACACGCGTCATGTGTTTTTAAAGAAAAAAAAACCAAGTAGAACAGAAAAATCGGGAGGATTTGCATGCAAGATCAATGTATCGGAGAACTTACGCCGCTAATCGGTGATAGATGACGCAGAAGTTTCTTATCGCAATCTGAAATCGCTTATGACAATCACGTTTGTTCTAACGTTCTTATTTACAACGGCACGGGAGCGTCACGTGAGTTACTCTCTCGACTGCGTGGAATCGGTCGCTTCTTTATCCATGCGTCACGGAATTTTTAAAAATCTCGCACAAGACGGAGCTGCCATATTGCCACTTTGCGAGCCAATTAAATCATGGCGGCCAGGAGGAAGACGGAACTGCGCAAACCTTTCATGCACAGACCGCGTGTTGGCCGGGGGAGATACCAATCGAGTTTTATGTACTCTCACGATGAAGTGATTCTTTGTAATATGACTGCCGATAAGGTGCATATTCTTTGTTGATATAAATATTTTTTTTTTTTTTTCAAAATAAATCCAAGTATCGTGAGAGCTAAACACACATTGAAAATTTTTTTTCAATTAATTTTTCCTTACAGAAATGAGGAAAAGTATATCGCGTTTCTTAATTAAGCGCTTCAAGTTCAACAATTGTGTAAAAAGTAATAAAGAACAGCTGTTAAGAAAGATTGTTTTTTGCTCATTAATGCAAACGTAAAAAAATATAATGAATCTTAAGGAATTCGACCTGCTGAACACGATGATGCAATTAGTTTTCCTTGAAAGTGCGGGGAACATTGTTGTTTTTCAGGTTAAAGTTCTATTTTTTATCATTTCCGCGATTCTTCTCTAAGAATCAAGATGATTTTTTCAATACGAGTGGAATATTTCATATGAAACTTAGAGAATGAGGAGATTTCTAATATTGTTGAGATCTAACAAACAGATGAATTCGAAATGGAAGAAAATGACGGATGTCATTTTTTTTCTTTTAATTTAAATTCCTCGTGGTTGTATTCCTCAAGGTTAATGACGATGACTCTAAGATCGCGTCTGCTACGATCTCATTTACTTACGAATATGGAATTTTTAAATACTTATTAACTTACAGTTAGTGCAAAAAAAATGGCCAATTAAATCCGTCATCTCGGACCCTCCATGTTTCGAATTTATCTTGTTTATTAAAATTTCAACAATTTTAGGAATCTTCTTGTACCAAGTTTGAGAAATGTCCCACTTGTATTAAAAAAAACCTTGATTTTTAGAGAGAAATCGCGCGAAAATAATGAAAAATAGAAGTTTAACTTGAAAAATGTGACAAAGTTCCACACTTTCGAGAAAAACTAATTTGCATTGCCGTTCAGCGGGTCGAAATCTACAAGATCAACGATGTGTCTTGCCGGCCACCTGTTTTGTTCACATTGTTCTTCGAATCTCTAAAAGCGATTATACACATAAGTCATAATTTTTAAATGTTCTTTTTTGTCTTCCTCAACGTTATGCAATGTTATGTACTTTAGTCTATTATAGTTTTGCAAAAAAAAACGTACGCATGCACGTGATAAACGTGTGGATGAGATATCGCACACGACACGGGTGCAATATTTGCAAGTGATATATAGATTCAAAACGATTGCAGAACACGAAGCGTATTTTATCAGGTGTATACATTTTTAGACACATATCGAACGCTGATAAAAATCCACATCCACTTGACGAATATCTTTGCTGGGGACTTTACGCTTTTGCGTTACGACACGAAAAAAAAAAAAAAAAAACGTCTCGATCGTGTACTTTACGTCGATTAAGATTTGATCATCTCGAAACGCGATAAATCGAACGTCGAGTTACGATCTTTTTAGTTACGCATCTTACAAACGATCTCTATCGCGTGATATTTATCTAAAATTCGACTCGTGTGCGATGCTGCTTGTTTGTTTTTTGTTTTTCTTTTAATTTCGACGAAAACTAATTTGGCAATTACGTGACTTCAAGATGTATGACATAAGTTGTGCTCGTTTGAAAATTCAGAGAGTGTTTACAAGAAGAGAGGATTATTCTTCTGTATTCTCATTATTTTGATCAAGTCAAATGTCATTCGCTCGTAAGCGATAAGTCGACGACCCGATGCGCAGTGCGATTGCGGGACAGACGCAATGTTTTGTTTATTGTTGCAATCGCATCTTCGCTCTCTCGACATTACGCACGCCATTAGTTGTCGCATACTTAATTGTCATATGATATTTTACGTCAAAGAGCGTAGACGTCAATTTGGCTGATCGTGCAACTTTTGTTTGAAAACGAGTAGGTACATAGTCCACATGTATCGCACTTTGAAAACGCGACAAAGTTTATCACGCACACGCACACACGCGCGCGCGCGCGCACACACACGCTCGTATATATATTCACGCACGCACATATATGCACGCAAAATCCTAGTTTAAACTCTCTTGAGACACACGTGTGGGTCTCTCGTTATCACGGTCTCCTCTTATCGCGCGCGCGTCTTCGAGACAAAAAATCTCTCCCTCTCGATGGCGAGTGGTTTATTGAGAAGTGACGCACGCGTGAATCCCGCGTATCTCCGTAGACTCGTGACGCGATTCTAATGCGTCTCGCGTCTCGCATATAAAATACAGCGCGAGCGAATCCAGATCGCATTCAGAACTCGGTTCTCACCTCTGCGAGTTACAAATGAGGTAGAAGCGAACGGCGGCGAATATCAAAAACCTCTTTGATATTTCGAGAATATATAACTCTCGAGTTATATAAAAAAAAAGTACAATATCAACGTTCTAGTCAATACTCGCAGTATCAATCTTACACAAAGGTAAGTCCCGTTTTTCTTTCTTCATGCACTCTCACGAGAACAAAACAAAATTTTCATTAAAAATCATGAAAATAATTTGATTTGTCAATCGAACGCAACGCGATTTCCCGAGTCGAAATTTAGCGTCTACATTGAATCTCAATTTTTGAAAAAAGGAAATTTCGGACGTAGGGTAAAAGATCCAATTACTGTCACCTGTCCAATTACCGTCACCCTAAGCTATTTTATTTAAAATATTAAATAAATCCTATAAAGTTACGTTATGAAAACAATCTAACGTAGAATTTTAAGTGCAATTAATATAACAAAAAAAATCCAGCACTCAACATTCGCGTCTCATTTCTTTCATCTTAGGGGGTGACAGTAATAGCTCTCGCGTCGTTCTTTTTTAATTATTAAATTTGTAAATAAAAAAAATAGAGATTTTGAGAGGCGGTATTATTTTGTTTCTTATATTAGAGACATCGAATAACACCGGATAAGAAGAAAAACACATGTTTTTGATAAACAAGTAGTAAAAACAATTCACTAACGCCAGAGTTTATTATTCGGGTGACAGTAATTGGGTCTTTTACCCTATATAGCAGCGTCAAAGTAGCATCTACTTTTTTTCTTACTCCTACATAAAAAAAAAAGAAAAATTGAGGTTCAATGTAGACGATTAAATTTCGACTCGCGGGTTTGCATTCGCATTTTGATCATCTTCCGTTCTGTTTTCGATCAAACAAATTCCCGCTACGTAAGAGAAACGTAGTAATATTTTATTATACATATATATTTCTTTTTTTGTTTAAAAACATTTTTTCTTTCATCTCATATATTTCTCTCTCTCAACATATTCGTTATATTTTGTAAAATCAATATTTTATAAATGTACGCGTCGATTTTCCACATAGACTTTAGCATATTGAGTCGTGATATAGATATAACGTGTGTCTAAAAAAGATGATGTGAATTTATTTAGATGCTGGTCGGTGGTGCTGTAAGCTACGTCGCTGGAAAGCAGGCGGTTCGCACGGTTTATTGGCGTACCGCGAACAATGGTCGTCTCTTGAAGACTGCGAAAACCTGCATGTTTCAAGGACCACCCAAACCCGCTCCATCGTCCACAGCGGCTTCTTCCGCGGTTTGTCCCGCGCAATCACGCATGGACCTGATACCCAAATTCATCTGAAGATGAAGCGCCGCGTTGCGAAGAACGTTTATATATTGTAAAACAAATCTTGTACATACAGTTGTAATATTTAATCTCAATTGTACATTTAGAGCTTAATCTTATATATTTAAATCGATATGACGACGCAATAAAAAAAAAAGCGATTATTTATTTTCTCAAAAACAAATATCGTTTTTCTTTCTATTTTAAATACAACCCGAACAAAGTATTCCGCAGATGGAAAAAAAATAAATAAATATACGCCTGTTTTTTTTTATGTATAAAAGATAAAATCTACGATATTTTTTTTCATAAGTTTCGTTTTTGGCGATTTGTCTCGCGGAGAACAGTTGATTTTTGACACTTCTGCGCAATTGAGTGACAGATTCAGATAGCTATCGTGTTATCATTCCGTTTCTCGAAGGGAAAACGATAATAACAGTGAGACAATGTGAAATTGGAAGAAATGCAAAAATAGTATCCACACCGAAAAGAATAGCCAGTCGATATGGCATTGAGATCACGTCGGTAGGAGAGAGAGAGAGAGAGAGAGTAGATGGGTGGTTTTCCAGAGCTACGTATACACACAAGAGTCAACACAAATCGCGTTACACAACTAAAATGTTGCGTTCGATCGTGTCACCGTTTGTTTTATCATTAATCGTTATATACCATATTCACCGCGCGTGACATACCGGAACATCGTTTGTGATAAAAGTTACGTAAAATAATTTATCTGCGCTCTCTCTCTCCGACGATAAAATTAAAAAAAAAAACAAACAAGTTAAATAATTATCGTTTCAGTTCACAAGTCGACACTGCGTCGACAAAGTGTGACGACTGTGTGTTTCCGTTGCTGAAAAGCAACCCTATGTATGTAACGGTAAGACGACACACACAAAAGTCACGCCGGCGCGGTAGCGCGTTTATCGATTTTGGAAGCAAAGCTACCCTTATAGAGTCCCGACACATCGATTTGACGCGAAAGCGCCGAAGGAAACATATAACCGGTTTTGGACACTCGGTTTTCAGCATCGGAAAAATTTAGTTTTCTTTATGCGGGAAACAACGAAAAAAAGAAGAACGGTGGTTCTCGAAGGGTGTGAAGATAATTAATTATTACACACATATTCGCGCAAAAGCCGCGTCTCTTTTCGCGAGCGCGGAAACGTGTTTTTGAAATCATAAGAAAAAAATACACCCCTTGCCTTGACGTCTTGCTCCGCGTCGCGAGACGCATTCTCAAAATCTTCGCGCTGCCACCAGAAAGGAAGTGATATCAAGGAAAAATCATGCAGAACTACGGACACGAGGATTACGATTACGGGGCGTCGAGCGATCCCTCGCAACCGGGTCGAGTTCTGCCGCAGGTTCCGAATGCCAGGCCGATGGTGGACCCGCAGGCCGAGGGTGAGGTCGATCCCAACTTGTATCCCCAACCGAAGGAAGCCACCAACAAGATTCGCGGCAAGAGCGACATCCTCGAGTATCTCTTTGGTTCCGTCGATCAGGAGCTTCTCACCGTGAAAACGTTCTACTTCTTCTTCTACTCGGCCTTTGGTTCTCTGTTTCCGCTCATGGGGGTCTACTTCAAGCAGATGGGCATGAACGCCGGACAGTGCGGTCTTCTCATCGGTCTCAGGCCGTTCATCGAATTCTTGAGCGCTCCGTTTTGGGGTTCCCTGGCTGACAGGTGTGTGTGTGTGTGTGTGTGTGTGCGAGCCAATATTGGTTTGTTTTTCGCGACTCTGCGTTGTTTCGATTAAATAATAATTAGTCATTAGTAATCGCGATCGCGATTATAGTCATCGTACATATGCGATATCCATATAACAACAATACCGTGTAACGGAAATATTTATTTACGATAGTCGTCGAAGATGGGAATTTATTTTTTAATTTACAGACATGAATCTTTACGGTGACTATTGTAGAAAAAAAATAAGAAATGACGAAATTGCAACAGTTTCAACACATTTGCGTCTTGGCGGTTGTCTTATCAATGTGGTTCGCGCGATAAATTAAAAAAAAAAAAAAAACTTGCAAATAACGCTTATAATATCGCATTAATGAGCGATCTTTGGTCTAGTGAACTCGTAATGTGTCAGCTCGCTTTGTATGAAAAAAAAAAAAAAAAAAGAGAAAAAAGAATAAACATTGCTTACTCACACTCTTGTTGCATAATAAATTTGTTTCTTCCGTAGAAGTTTGTGTTGAAAAAAAAAAAAAAAAAATACGATAACGAGGATATAAAGAAAATAAAACTAATGAAAAAATTCTAGAAGGAAGTAAATAATTGAGATGTGACATGTAGTTAAAATAAATTTCTACATCTGTTAATGTTTTTCCATCTTTTTTTTTTTTTTCTTACAGATGGCAAAAAGGCAAGATAATTCTATTAGCTTCACTTTCCTGCTGGATTCTCTTCACTCTGCCGTTGGGTTTCATTCAGCCACCGCCGACTTCTTGCATGGTCAAATCGAACAACAATACCGCTTATTATCTGGAAGCGTCGAACCGAGAACAAAGAATTGTGAAAAGATCAACGGACTTGGACGAGTTGTATTATCGCGAGAATAAGGACGAGTATTTAGAAGTCGCGTCCAATGTCGTGTTCGAGAGATTGCGACGAAATACGGACAACAATGAATTAACGGAATCGACGAAGAAACCGAGTTTGTTGCGAGAAAACGAAACGGGAAAAAAAGTGGACGCTGGAGATCTCGACAACGACAAATTGAGAAAGAACAGAGTCAAGAAACAAACACCCGTTCTGGAAAAAGAGAGCGACAACCGCGATGACACGTCGGTGTCGGAAGAAAATGTCAACGATCCGTACGCCAAGACGATGGTCGATTTGGAAACGTTGCGAGAGAAAAATCGTCCGGCCGATCTTTTAGAGTATAAACATTTCCTAAAGGTATAATATATTTCTCTTCTATTTTTTTTTTTTATCATTTATGCATACACATAAAATATTTCAGATTTACCGCAAAATTTTACACACGTGTGTTTATTTCGCAGAACGAACCGATGAAAGACGGAACGGTACCGAAGAAGGCTCATACTCGTACGAAAACCCGCGTTAAACCGCCGCCGGCAAAAGTGATGGTAAAACGAGAAGTTGACGTTCCGTTCGAAACCTGGAAGATCGAGAACAGCGAGGAGGAACACGGTAGAAACGTAAACGCGCCGTTGTTTAGAAATCGCAGAAGCGTGAGAATGTATCACGTCGGGAGTCAACTGTCTCCATTATCGGTCACTTACGCCGCGAACTATAACGAAGAACACAATAAAGGTTGGGTGAAACCGCTCTTCAGTTCCATCGTTTACAGATTACCAGTAAGTGTAACACGGGCGAGTGTTCGATTTATCTCGCAATATCAAAAGTCCGAAAGATATACTCTTCGCTTATTAAAAAAAGTCTTAATTTAAAAAAAATATTATCTAAACTGTTATAAAAAAAAATTAACTGCGCCTGTACGCGAACTTTTATTATTATTTTTTTTTATGTTTGAAACAAACGCTAAATGTGTGTGTGTGTGTGTGTGTGTGTGTGTTTGTATTTTACACTCAGAAATAGTTTCGATTTTTTTGTTCCACTTATGCGATCCAGATATACTCCTCACTAAAAAAACAAATTTTAATTTTAAAAAATTATTATCTGATCTGTTATAAAAAAAAAAATTAATTGCGCCTGTACGCAAACTTTTATTATTAATTTTTTTTATGTTTGAAACAAACGCTAAATGTGTGTGTGTGTGTGTGTGTTCGTATTTTACACTGAGAAATAGTTTCGATTTTTTTGTTCCACTTATACGATCCAGATATACTCCTCACTAAAAAATCAAATCTTAATTTTAAAAAATTATTATCTGATCTGTTATAAAAAAAATTAATTGCGCCTGTACGCGAACTTTTGTTTTTTTTTTTTTTTTTTTATGTTCGAAACGAACGCAAAATGTTTGTATTTTACACTCGGAAATAGTTTCGATTTTTTTGTCCCACTTATGCGACACGTCCTCCCGATGATTTCAGGATATTCAAAAGACGTTCTTCCTCCTGCTGTTGTTGGTAATTGTCGGTGAATTTTTCTCGGCACCCGCTATAACTTTAGCCGACTCGGCTGTTATCACTCTGCTCGGCGAGGACGCTGATAGGTACAATATCAATATAACATCTCTCCAATGCTCTTTGCGATATGATAAAACGACGTTGCGTTTTAAAACTTTTGCTTTTCAAAGAGCTAAATAAAAATCAATATATATATATTCAATTCTGTTTGTTTGAATATCGAACAAATTTATATATTCGTTATTTCGCGGTCTGTAAATTTGTCTGCATTTAAAATTAATTAATTAAAATTAATTATGAAGATGAAATCTCAATTTAAAAAATCAGATACGGCCATCAACGCATGTTCGGGAGTCTCGGATGGGGTTTGGCCATGTTTTTCGTTGGAATCGCTCTTGATCACAGCACCGCGTTCTCGGATCATCCTTGCAAACCTGACGACAGGGAAAAGAATTACACGATTTGTTTCGCGATATTCAGTGTACTAATGGGCGCCGCACTGATAACAGCAACGCAAATTACTTTCAAGTATGACTTCGCGCCCGCCGAGCCGGTGAGTTTCTGACTCATTTTGTTTTAATGTGACCAAATCGGTATATTTAACACGGTATTAAACTTATTGTTGCGTTGCAGGAAGTTGAGAAGCCTCCCGCCGAGCCAACGCGGGAGGAACAACTTCAAAGTCAATTATCTCAACAGCTTAATCTGCCTGGTCTTCAGGATTCGTCCGCCGCCGTGGATCTTAAACCTCAACCTCCCGAAGGGAAGGTCAGTTATACATAGTTCTTCAATGCAGAAAAAAAAAAAAACAACTAGTAACGTATTATATATTTTTAGTAATAACAATATAAATTATGTTGATTTTTTAGACCAAAATGTTTGCTCAAACGATAAAAGAAATACCGGAATGGGTGACGGTGTTGAAACAGTTTAAAAATCTGAAGTGCGCCTCGTTTCTCTTCGTCGCGTGGTGGATGGGATTCGGCATCGGACTGATCTTCACTTTCCTCTTCTGGCATCTGCAGGATTACGGCGGCTCGCCGACGCTTTTCGGCGTCGCGTCCGTGATCAATCACATTTCCGAGATCTTCGCGTATTTCTTCAGTTTCAAATTGATCCGACAGATCGGACACGTTAAGGTAAACAAACAAACAAATGCGATAACGTGCGTCAAAGATTTAAGAAAAATGAAACTTTTGAAATCTGCTCGAAGTCATTTTTTTTTTTTTTTTTTGGAATTAATCCTGAGAGAGAAAACTATCTAACAATAGGGTAAAAGACCCAATTACTGTCACCTGAATAATAAACTCTGGCGTTAGCGAATTGTTTTTACTACTTATTTATCAAAAACATGTGTTTTTCTTCTTATCCGGTATTATTCGATGTCTCTAATATAAGGAACAAAATAATACCGCCTCTCAAAATCTCTATTTTTTTTTTTATTTATAAATTTAATAATTAAAAAAGAACGATGCGAGAGAGAGCTATTACTGTCACCCCCTAAAATGAAAGAAATGAGACGCGAATGTTGAGTGCTGGATTTTTTTTTGTTATATTAATTGTGCTTAAAATTCTACGTTAGATTGTTTTCATGCGTAACTTTATAGGATTTATTTAATATTTTAAATAAAATAGCTTAGGGTGACGGTAATTGGACAGGTGACAGTAATTGGGTCTTTTATCCTATTTGAACAATATTTCAGGTGTTGTGCATGGGTCTGGGCGGAAATGTGCTGCGCTTTCTTTACATATCTTGGCTAAAAAACCCATGGTGGGTACTGCCCTTCGAATTCATTCAAGGCATCACGCACGCGGCCGTATGGGCTGCGTGCTGCAGCTACATCGCTCACAACACACCCGCGCAGTTGCGCTCGAGCGCGCAGGGTGTTCTTCAGGGACTTCATCACGGACTCGGAAGAGGTTGCGGAGCGGTGATCGGTGGCATGTTCGTTGCGGCTTACGGTAAAAGTCTTTCGATTAGTCCATTGATTTCAAAATAAAAATAATATTTTTACTCTCGATATCGATTAGCAACATATATATATATATATATACATATATGCGTGTGTATGAATATTACGTTCAACGTGTGCAGGTACGACCGCGACTTTTCGCGTGTACGGTTACATTTGCATCGTCGTCTTAGGAGTTTTCGTCTTCATCAATTTCTACAGAAAAGATACCGGTTTCGTGTCCGAATTACCGCTGGCGGAGGATCCGCGTCAAGTGGCCGAAGCCACGCATTTGGCGCCGCACGGCGTACCGAGCAACGCCATACCGCGCGCTCTGAGTTCAACTCGTTTGCACGAGTTGGCCAATCAGGATTCCGGCTACGGTGCCACTTATCAAACCGCTGGTGGAAATCTGGCCGTACCTGGTGCTAACGGAGGTGAGAATCTATTCTGCGTTATTTTTTAATAATATTGTGTTGCTTTGTGATGTACGCAGTTTTGGATGTGATTTTTGATATTTTTCATCAATTACTTTATTGCCGCAGGTCCCGGCAATCCAACAAATCCATTCTTAAACGGCGGCGGTGGAGGCGAGGGTGGATATAATTACGGTATGACTGGCAAGAGGGAAGACGAGTATATTCGTAGGAGCTTCCAGGTTCAGTAAAACTTGATTCTAATTTAAAAAAAATGTCCGTCAAGAGGACGCATGTCGATTAAAAAAAAAAAAAAAAAAAGAAAGAGAGAAGACGAAGAAAAAAGATGTTGTGTTACTACCCGCGTCTTCTCTGAAGTGATATCACTGAACGAGAAATCCTATTTATACACTTTGCCACGCACATTGTTGTTCAACTTCCGACGGTGAGTATGGCGTCGAGCGGATAAAACTGACGATACGCTTTTTCTTTTGTTTTTGATATATAGATCTACAATGAGGTGGTGGGTGGTGAACTTGATGTCGTAAAACCGACTATCCAACTGCATGCCCAACAACCGTGCACCAATCCCTTTCATCAGCACGATTACGACTGGTAACGAGATTCAATCTGTCGATATATAAAAAGTTTGTTACTTACAATCGACACAGTAGAGAATGCGGAGAGAAGATGAGAAGGAGAAGAAAGAAACACACACATTTACTAAAAACATACCTATAGTAACGTAAATATAAAATACCATACAAAATGCAAATATATACCACGCATACGCGCACACACGCGCACCGAAAGCGCGTTCGTTATTATTTTACCTGAAGTTTTTTTTTTTTTTTTATTTCGAGAGACTTGCGTTGTTGTTGTTAAATTTAAATTGCATTATCTAGCAAGATCTTCGATTTTCTTAATTAGAGATTTTTGAAGGGAAAGACGTGTGTGTACATATATTTTGAGAAAACACAGAAGTAAGAGAAGGTCCATTGATTATATCCACTTGATATAACAAGTGGTGGTGTCGTGCGGTAAGTGTCACGTGCGGGGTCAGCAAATTGCGAGCAACGAGCGCGTCGTCCAAAAAACATGCAATAATCAGCATTGCTCTGTTTGGATAAAAGGTCGCGGCGTGATCGCGCTCGACCAATTACAAACGGCCAACGATTCTATCTGTGAAGAATTCAACGCAAATCCCCCGCGGATCGATTACGAGGTCGTTGTCGCCGAAAGGCCGATTCTGTCCGAAGAGAAATAGGATCGCTCGTCGCCTCGAGCGGTATACCGAAGTCACCGCGAAACGTGTATGCGATTAAAGAAATTTATATATAGTAATTTTCTAAAAAGAAATATATATATATATATATTTCTTCTCAACGAAAACTCTACTATTTAGTTTTCCCCCGACAGCATCCACGCGGGAAATAAGTAGTAGAATCGATCTCCAAACGAGGACTCGTAACGAAGGACCAAGCGCGTAGTAGTTGAAGCACGTAGTTCAACGTAGAGCACAAAAAAAAAAAAAAAAAAAAAAAAAAAAAAAATTTTTTTTTCCCCGTCTCCAAAAAAAGTTGTAAAAAAAAAAAAAAAAAAAAAAAAAACCATTACTTGCAAACTATATTTTCTTCGTGATAATAATATGTGCGCGTTGTGTGCGTCTATGCGTGTGTGTGAAACAACAAAGTGCGCGTGTGCGTTTACGTCTCTGTGCCGCCATTGTCAGACACGTAATTGAGATAGGGATATGTGATAAAGTAGTATCTGTGGACGAGCGGAAACAATAATGCTTCTCTTGTAATTGCTCCATTCAGCAACAGATCTATTGTACGGTCTCTTGTACGTATAAACTTTATCACACCGTCCTCCTCCGACAATTTGTTCTGATAATTGTTTTTGTACATTTGTTTGTTTGTTTTTTTTCCTGAAATTTACTTTACGTTGCTTTCTCTTATTTTTTTCGACGGAAAAGAAGTTCTTCGCGTGTTTTTAGGGCGTCAGGGAATTAATGGTAAGACCAAATTGATCTGATTCAATCGAAAGTGCCTATCGAAAGTTCCCTGACGTTCTTGTTGACGCAACAACTTGTTAGTTCCTCGCTCTCTAAGAATTCTCCGTCATCTTCCCGCATGTAATAATATAATAATAATAATAATAATAATAATAATAATACAACGGGGAAGACAATATGACTTGACGATTCTCTCCGAATCTCTCGATTGAATTCGTGGAATTTGTTAATTCGGGTAGAAACATTTTTATTGAATTTTTTGTAACGCGCTAAAGAATCTCGAGAATTAATATGACAATTTCTTTTTATTATTCGCGTGAACGTTCGCACTATCTTGAATATTCAGGGTATCATTCCAACGCACTGTAGCAGTAGTACGTTCGCAAAAGAAACGAACGTACATTGTCGAAAGAATTATAGATAGATCTGTACATGCTGTTTGAAAAAAAAAAGCAAAAATATTTACATAAACATATATGAGAATTGATATTACAAAATTGTAATTGGGAGATAATCTGACAGAGAGCCGTATTCTATATATAGAAACGTATTGTATACGGATCGTTTTTACCGATCTCGTCGATTGGCGATCGTTTAAACGAGGACACGTGCGTAAACTAAATCGAAGAAGAGATGTTCACTTGTAAATAATATTCTATATATACATATATATATATATATATATAATTGTCCGCGTAGAGAGTTGCTAATTCCGCTCACTTTTCACGTTATTTATTATATATCAAATCTTTCGTTCCCGAAACCGAGATTGTTAAACTTTTGAGACGTGACTACCCCCAATAGAAAATTCTTCTTAGAGAAATCTCTTATCGAAACTAAAATCTCTCTATCTCTCTCTCTATCGTGTCTACTACTTTGATTACATAAAGTATATGTTGTGAGACAAAAGTTGTATTATACTATTGTTGAAAAAAAAAAAAAAAAAGAACAGAGAAAAAAAAATAGTAATATGTATATATATATAAAAAAATGTCGCGCAGAGCAGAGCGAGAAAGTTTGCCACCCGGGTATAAACTCGACTTTCATAAAACTGCAAGTCTTGTGACCATCGTCGACAACCGTCTGGGAAACATAATTACATACGATTCTACGTCACGTTAAATATATGTTCAGCAGACGTTATTGCTAAATAACAAAGAAAAAGAACTTGCATCTTTATAAAAAAAAAAAATGGTTGTTCCCTGAAAGAAATCGGTGACAGAGTTAAAACTCGTTTTCTGCTTCAAGTTTTGAGAACGCGCGGGACATTACTATTCAGAGACAGAGGTAGAAAAACTGTAATGTGTATCTATATATATATATCTTCTAGTTCGAATTCTGAAACTGAGATAAATTATATCGGAGAATCACCACAGGCGCATGTATGCATTGTATACGTAGTATTTTTGTAAATCGTACATTGACCGACGCGTGCAACAAGGAAGATTTTAATTTCTCATTCTTCCGTTGAAACAAACCAAGAAGAAGAAAAACAAGCTATTATATTATAATTTTCATTATCTTCGTTTGGTGAACGTACGCTTTACGAAATATTACGCGAGAGTGTGATGTGCGACATCACACAGGTGGATACATTTTTCTCTTGTATCGGTCATATCACTACAACACATCGATATTATGCGGAGATTTTTATTATAATAAAGTGTATAAAAATAATTTTTATGTTTTACACACAAAGACTGAAGCGAAAAATGTCTTGCGCACGAAGAGCGACCGATCCGAGAGAACACTTCGGAACACCACCGCGTATTATATATATATATATGTGCGTATTTGTATTATATAAATTATATATATAGCCACATTCTATATATATATATATATACATATATATATATACGATATAATGTATGTGACACGACTGTATTCGACTGTGCGCTTATGTATCGTGTATGCATCAGCGGAGGGAAGGGGGGGGAAGTGCTAATTAGACAAACGTACTAAAGAAACGAGAGAATAGATAATCGAGAGGATAAATGGCTCTCTTTAACCTCTGCAAATCCTCACGAAGAAATGTTTCCGCAAAGAGATAAAAAAAAAATATTTGTTACAATAGTCTTTCATGTAACATATTGTTTATTTTAACACACGTTTAACTGTAAACTGTTACGTTGATATTGTTGAATAGTTGAATTTTTGACTTGCGTGTGGTTGTCTATAGTTACATATATATATATATACATACTTCAGATTTTGATTGGATTGATATATTCCAGTTGAAAATAGATTGACTTATATTAAGTTAATGTAAAAATAAGCTTCGTGTGAACAACGTTGCATTCGGAGTATAAATATATTTGTTGTTGCGTTTTATGGATTGTGTGCTATAAAATAAGAATTTAGACACATGTGTTATATTAAATTTATTACACAACATCACACACACACACACACACACACGCCCACGCTTGACACACAAACTGCAAAAACTGAATATTTGCCGAAAATGTACCAACATATTTTTACCCCACAATACAACCCAAAAAAGGAGAGAGAACGAGTTCTCTGTTTCTCTGTGAACGTGAGAGAGTCACATTATACCAGACACAATAATCCATTAACGAGCTAGATTATCGAGACAAGACACAAAACTCTATGATTAAAATTAGCTGAGTGTAATCGTAGTGAATCGCACGTATGTACGTATAAGGATGACACGCAAATATGTACGTAACACAAAGGCTGTAAGTATTTATTGTAATCCCTTTTTCGCGTCTGGGAAACAGAGTGCGCGCGGAGATGAAGCCGCGATGAAGACAAAGAAAAAAGAAAAAAAAAACAAAACTAACCCACACACAGACGAGACTCTCGAAGAGAACGCGAGAATACACGGAGTAAAAAGATACATATAAAAAAAAGTTTATATGTAAACAACATATCATATGAAACACCGTAGGCTTAATGTAGCAAAAAAGAGCATAGTGTGCTTTAATAATTAAGAAACTATATTTCACTTTGCACATGTAATCGCTATATTTGTTTTCTTCATCAGTTTCATTAGAAATGTAATATGGATCTTTTTCATGCTTTTTTGTTCACCGTTTTTTCTCGGTTGACGATACGTACTTTTTTAAATCGACAAAATTTAAATACTGCGCGCGCGCATCGGAAGAATATATTTAAAAAAAAAGAAAAAAAAAACATCTAAAAACTCGTTTATAAAAGATTCTATAAATATTTCGTACGTGAAGATCATTATTTGTTACGAATATTCGACGAAACAATAATAAAAAGCAAACTATTGAAAAAAAAAAAAAAAAAATCGAATATATACAGGAAGACATTGCTTATATATATACATATATATATATATACAGGAAACAACATTTCTTCTGAAATATTCTTCACGCATTGAAATAACACGATGAATTTTAACGAAGCATTGCAATTAGACGCATATTTGCGAGTACTTGATGAAAAAATGAAAGTTTTGTGTTCGTCGATAACAAAAACATTTTATCGCAATAAAATAAATGTTCTGTGAACACACAAGATCGCATTTAAATAACGCAATACTGATTGTTGTTGTGTGTTTTTTTTTGTTTTGTTTTTTCTTTCATGCGGATTTTTTCTTTTAAGAGCTCTGCTTTATTATATCTTATACATAAATGCTATACACGCGTACGTATAATGCTTGTGCGTGTGTGTGCGTGCGCGTGTGTACGTACGTATGTGTGCGCGCGTATGAGTCGTGTACACATGCGTACGGACAATGGCACCAGGCAGACTGTTTATAAAAGAAGAAACGAGCGGATATATGTTTACGTTTTCGCGGAGAGAGACTCTTGCGATCTCTCTGAACAACGTACGGTGTGTCAAAACGGGGCTCGCGCAAAACGACACGTCGGTGATTAAAACCAAAAAGCGAAAGCCGTAAACGTTTGCCGTAACAATAACGGCAAATTGATGTGATTTTCACGCGTCAGTATATTGACTAACGTAGAGGAGATATAATAATTTATCTCCGATATTGTGTGTGAATTGTATCAATTTGCCGTTATCGTTATCGCGAACAACGTTACATTTATACTACATCGAAGAAACGAACACGTGTGTGTATATATTTTCAATAACTATTTCGTTTTATACTGCACGCGCGGGAGACATCGTGCGCGCGTGTGAAGGTGAGAACGCCGATTGTTTTTTTAAGTGATTTAAGTATATGAGATGACTGAGGAAAAAACGAAATTGTATGAGATCGTGATCACGATAACACGTGTAGTAGTGAAACGTTCGTTTCGTCTGTACCGACTGTGCGATGTCGCATGGCGTTCCCAATTGCGAAATCTATCTCGCAAGGGTCTGTTGAAGAAGCTGCGTTTTTTATTAAATCACTTGAACCTTCGTACAATCGTGAAGTGCTTCAATCAGGGAATATTATCCAACGATCCGGACGTTATCCGCGTAACTTACGATGAAATCGTTCGGCGCGGTTTACACAGCACGGTCTACGTCGAGGCTGTAATCAAAAGATACAAGAAGTTGTGTGGTAAGTACGAGAAACAAAATTTAATTTTTAAATTTGTAAGTACGTATGAATTTTTATTTGCCCGACATTGTCTCTTAAGTGTATTTGTTGATAAAGCAAACATTTCAATAATTTAAAAGCTCGAAAATTTACAACCACAGGTATTAAAAAGGTCGATACGAGTCGATGTACACGCAATTATACAGGGTGTCCGGAAAATCATTCGAAGTTCATTTCAGAAAGTGATCGGGCATCCGAAAAGAAGGAAAAAAAAAGACCTATATTATTTATAATAAATAATATAGGTCCGAAAACAAGTCGTTTTCGAGTTGTAGCCTCTTTTATTTTTTTAATTTTTCAATTCTTAGTTTTTGTTTCTTAAGTTTTTTTCAAGTTTTTGATATTTGTAGATACAATTACATTATCTTTAAAATCAAGGATAAACAGGTGTTTAAAATCGAATTAAATATGATGTTTAAAATGTGATCACCTTCAGCACGAATGCAGGTTCTCATTCTTCTATCAAAATAGTCCGAAGTGAAGTTATTTATGTTAAAATACAATATAAGATAAATTATGATTATGAAAAAAATTACGATTTTTAAACATAAAAGTGGCTATATTTATTGTTTGCGACTTATTTGCGAACTTATATTTATATAGCTTCTTGTTTTCTTCTTTTTGGATCTCCAATCATTTCCCAAAGTATCGCTGGCGATTTTTTCCGAACACTCTGTATATATTTGTTAACTTCCCTCAAACCCAATGTATCTTCCTGTTTCTCATGGAATGTAAAAATTTCATTATACAAAAAAAACATTTGGACGGGAGTCAAGTCCGGATGTTTTCCTCGCGAAATTTGACGCGCGACTGCTATTTTACATATGCAAACCAATTCTATGTATGTAAATTTTTAAATTTCCATACGTATGTTAATTTATACGTTACGCAAAGTTAATATGTATAAATATATATAAATGCACGTACACACATCAGAGGCTCGACCTTAATAACTCAGTTAGTAAGAAAGTGTATTTCGCAAATATATATATATATATATATATATATATTTCTCACTCTTATTTATAAAAATTCGCGTGACAAGTCTGAGAACAGAAATTTATCGAGTGCGTGGCAAAAGGGAGAGCGAACAAGTGAAGCTTGTGAGAGAGATAAATTTTCAAATCTACTTCGCAATAAATTTTTTCTTAACACAAAAAAACCAAGTGTTGACGCATACACGCGCGTCCACACAAGAACTTCTGTGGCACGTGCAGATAGGACGCGTCGTGGGGGGAGTCTCGCGCAACCAATCGACATTCCGCTTTTCAGGTAGAAACACGGACTTCCGTCGTGTGCGATATAAAGAGGTTTTTTTTTTTTTTTCACGATCGGATCGCGCGTTTTTTTCAGAGACACGTGCCAAAGCCATTATTATTTAAAAGTGCCCAGCAAACAATTTGGTTGTCAAAGATGTCGCGATTTTTTGTCGCCAACCGCCACATCGAATCCGATATTCATCTACTGTATCCTCAGTAGGATATGGGGTTTTGATGTCTGTTTTTTGTGTCTGTGTGTCAACAGCTTTGGGGCAGCACGCAAAGCGTGTTTCCGTATTGTAGCGTTTCTGCACACAGAGTTTCTTTGTTGCCAGATCTGCGCAGTCACACACAGAAATTGTTTGCTGGGTGAGTGACTATACGTACAACACTTTGCGTGATAGATACGCTACTGCAGTGTGCTCGTGTTTCATTTTTCTCAATTTTTATCGCCACTATTCCGACGTATCATTATTTCGAAAAGCGATAATATAAATCCGAACAAATCATACGATTTGCAAATGTGCGCGAAATCGATCGACGAGCAGCGAGAGGAGTATAAACTAAAACCCTCTCTCTCTCTCCCTCTCTCTCTCTCTCTCTCTCTCTCGAACAGAGTTTGCTCCATGCAATGCGGAAGACACACTTTTCTCTGAAATAAATAAAATTGAATTTTACAACACAGATTCTTTCTCGTCTTGTTGCTTCAAGAAAATATCGTTCGATACAAAGGGTGGGACAAAAAATACAAACAACAATTTGGGACGAACAAACAACGCGCAATTCGCAAATTTAAATCGCACTTACTTAGATAAATTATATTCGCGTTGAAATTCGCGTCGAAATTGTGGCTCCGACAAAACCGGAGCAATTCGCACATTGCGCAATACACACTGCGCAGTAAACAGTCAAGGACGCATCATAGGGCTGGCTTCATCCCTAGTAAGCCTGGCGGTGCGGCGTCGTAGCCAAGGGGCTCCCTTTCATCTCATCCTTTGGACAAAACGTTTCCCTCCCCCGTGATCCGATGCGCGCGAACCGGAGTTTTTCACGTCAACTTCCTCTGTAACTCGCGAATAAAAAAAAAAGTGAATTGATTTTGCACACAAGTGAAGAGACGATCGTTCGAAAACGGTAAAAAAAAGAAAAAAGAAAAAGAAAGAAAAAACACCGAGTGGACACAAGTGTGTCTAAAAATGACACGTAAAAATGATGTCGATGAGGATTGAGACGTTGAAATCGCGCGACGTCATCACGTACCTGAGTTCGCGAGAAAGCTATATGTTCCGTTTCGAGATTTCGCCACTGGCACGTCGCACACAAAAGAATCTTACCTGCACACTTCTCGTTGAGAGATAAGAAGTCGGGCCTTCTTCTCCAACGAAGAGACAATACGACATCGTTCCGCCCCCCCCCCTCTCTCTCTCTCTCTCTCTCCAGTCATCCCGTATAGTTTTTCTTTCAATCTTTTTTTCACCCCCCGGTCAGTCAGTGGGAAAGCACCATTTTGTGTGGCGCCCTAAACACGTTACTGCACGTTAATACTACTGACTCGGTCCGAGCCACACAAGCGAAGAGGTAAGTGCGTAAAGATTGTTGCGAGAGAGAGTTCAGGTATAGTTTTTTTTTTTTTTTTTTTACCCACAGGCGCGCGTTTCTCTCGAGTGAGTCAATGCGGAGAAATCCGTAAAGCGGCAGCATTTTTTCTCTCGTAATTTTGCAAAGCGGCTATTGCATATATATATATATATGTGTGTGTATATATATATATATATATATACAGAAATTAGTTCGTCGCTTAGCACGCGCGGAGCAACGTGATATCTGTGTGGAAAAATTTACACGCCGAACGTGTACAAGTGAACAAGCAACGTTTCCGTTGGAAGCGACGATATAATCCCTACATCCGTGCGTCCGTGTTAGGATTAGGTTAGGTCGATTATGCGAAAAAAAAACGGCAATGGCGCTGCGGGTTTTCGGCATACACGAGAATAATTAAAATCAATCTGGCGCACAACGCACGACAGTGCTCTCCGCGAAAACGTTCATCGACTATATATATATATATATATATATATATAGTGTAGGAGATTTTTCTTTTTTTATTTATTTTTATTTTCGAAGTGTGTGGGACGCATCATGTCAACAGGACTGGCGTTACTAAATAACCAACAATCGAGTCAGACAAGTACGAAATGGCTTTATTGATTTTCCAAAGATATACACTTGCAATATATTTCTACACCAAAAAGTGTGCGTGCTTATTTCGTTTTTTTCAGAGTGCGAGACCCCGAGCAACAATAATGCATTGAATGCGGTGGAAAATACACCTAACGGAAATACAGTGAAGGTGAGTTTCAAACAAATTTTTGAAACAAAATTCTCTGCGAGCGAGAGAAGCACATGGTGGCCAAACGGTTGTATATTCGATGGGTATCACATTCCGGAGATATATTTCGTTTTTGTTTTGACTTAATGGTAACCAAAATAATGTGGAACCGCGTCGCGGTGGAACGACAACGTCCGGAGATAGCGTCTAATTTCTTGTTTTAACCAAGCAACTTTGTTTTAACTTGCGACGATTGATGTGAATGCTCCAAATATATATTCAAAAAAGGAAATGATGAAACACTTCAGTGTTTTGCTTCAACTGCCGTTCATCATTTCCCTTTTTTTTAACTTCTTGTTTGCTCACTTTTCTTGGATACGTTTCACTTTGCCGTGCAGATATCACTAAAATGTGTGATATAAAAGTACGCATAAATTTGATATTATGTAATCTCACAAAAAGTTTCAACTTACTTCTGATTTTTCTTTTTTTTTTTTTTTTGTATTAATACAGGACGCAAAATTGAAATTTATTGACAAAACTTTTTCAGAATAAATAATTTGCGAATTTTTTTCGGTGAAATAGAAACATTTATTGCAGCTATTACAGCTTAGATGTAATTTGCAGATGGAGCCGGGGACTTTACAAAAACCTATTCTCAAAAGATCATTGGACGGAGACCTAGAAGGTAAGAGTTAAAACAATAAATTAATATTTATATGTATTTTGCGTGATAATATAATTTATATATTATTTTAATATAACCAAAATTGTTATCTTTAATCAGAGACCTTTAGTACAAAAAAACGTAAAAATCCGCAACCGAAAAATGCAGTATGCGCATTAAATGAGTTGAAAAATGGAGCTATATACAAGGTCGTGGAGCAGACCGGACCTACACACGCGCCGATTTTTACCATGGCTGTACAAGTTGATGGGCAAACATACGAAGGAAAAGGAAAAACCAAGAAGGCGGCTAAGCAAGCCGCTGCCGAAATTGCGTTGAGAAACATCGTTCAATTTCGAACTCCCGAAGTTCATCAAGCTATCAATACTTGCCAGCCTGTTGTGCCTCTTGAACCAGATTTCACGAGCGACGTGACGGAACGTGATAATCATCTTGTCAATGCGTTTAAACCATTAGCGCAGCAACCAAAGAATCCTAATACATTTTTAGATAAAGGCCCAGTAGCATTGATTAACGAACTCTATCCGGGTATTACGTATAACTGCATATCTGACAACGGGGAAAGTTATGCGAAGTTCACGGTTTCGGTAACTATTGAAGGAGAGACATTCGAGGGGACTGGTTCTAGTAAGAAACAGGCCAAAGCGGCAGCAAGTAAAGCTGCTTTAGCTAAATTAAGAAATGTCCATAGTTCCTCATTCTGTATACCACTTCGCATATTTAATAATGCTGCAAATTGGCAAGAAATGACTCTGCCGCAGATATTAGCTGACAAAATTGGCAAAATGGTTAACACGAAATTCGGAGAACTTATTCAGAACAAGCCGCAGCACGCACGGCGTAAAGTTTTAGCTGGTATTGTACAAACAAAAGGAACAGATGCTCTACTAATATGTATTGCTACTGGTAAGACATACATATATATATATATATATGTTTATTTTATAAATATATATTTCATTGATTATTTTAACTAACAATTTTAGTATATAGATTTTATAAAACACAAGAATATCTGTTAAGTAGTTTTTGTTTTGTAACAATTGAAAAGGTACAAAATGTATATCTGGCGAGCATCTGAGCGTCAGTGGCGGTGCCGTGAACGATTGTCACGCAGAAGTTGTGGCACGGCGATGCCTCTGTGAGTATCTGTACAATCAACTGGAACTTCACATTGAAGACAAGAACGCGGAGTCCATTCTCGAATCCACCAAAAAGGGATTCAAACTGAAGGAAGGCATACAATTTCATCTATACATCAATACCGCTCCCTGCGGAGACGCGAGAATCTTTTCGCCTCACGAAGAAAACGACGCTATCGACAAACATCCCAACAGACGAGCTAGAGGTCAGTTACGCACGAAGATTGAATCCGGCGAGGGGACTATTCCCGTTAAGAGTCACGAGAGCCAAGGGATTCAAACTTGGGATGGTGTACTAATGGTACGTTTTCTAAGTGCGTTTTACAAAAGTTAGATATACGTGTGTTGTTGCAATTATGTTGTGTTTTTTTTTGCAAAACTCTGCGACTCTCTCTCTCTCTCTTCTCTCTCTCTCTGTATCAACTGTAGTTTTTTTTTTTATTTGATTTTTAGGGGCAAAGACTGTTGACGATGTCGTGTTCGGACAAAATAGCTCGATGGAACGTACTTGGCGTACAAGGTGCGCTCCTAAGCCACTTCATCGAGCCAATTTACTTCCACAGCATTGTCCTCGGCAGTCTGTTAAACCCGAGCCATATGTACAGAGCGGTATGCGGTCGTATTGAAAATCATATTCAGGGTTTGCCGCCGCCGTATAAACTTAACAAACCCTGTATGAGTCTCGTCACGTCGAATGAAGTGAGACAACCTGGAAAAGCACCTAATTACAGCGTAAACTGGACAATTGGTTCGTGCATAATCCTATATATATATATATACGTTTCGTTACGTATGAGATTTACGAACAGAAATGTACAAGCGTAATTAAAAATGTGAACACTCTTTTTATTTATTTTATATTTTTCATTTTTCAGGACAACTCGATGCTGAAGTTATAAACAGCACAACTGGCAAAGATGAATTAGGGAAACCGTCTAGACTATCGAAACAAGCGTTTTTCAGAAGATTTTTCAATCTCCTAAATAACAAGGTTCCAACCATAGATGAAGTCGACGAAAATAAATGTCGTCACTATCTCGAAGCAAAATCTTCAGTAAAAGATTACTCGGTGAGTAATCGTTTTCTTAAATAATAATAAGAATAATATATAAATAAAACAGCAACGCGATTTTTTTTTTAAATACACGCAGAACATACAATATTCTTTACGTATTTTGTCTTCAATTTTTTTTTTTTTTTTTTTTCTAGCTTGCCAAGCAGCAACTAAAGGACGCTTTTATGAGAGCGCATCTTGGAAGCTGGGTAAAAAAACCGATTGAACAAGATATGTTCGAAATAGATATCTGACTAAATTGGAGTGATAATAACATCACAATAAGTAATTCGAAACCTCAAGACATAGATTATGTAGTTCCTAGTGCAAACTAGATCGCTCGTTCGGCGTGTCATAATATGGCAGAATTTGGTATCAGTAAAGCATAAATCGTAGGATTTCGCAATTACATAATTCTTGATTTTGATCTCAGATTTATCGTGTTCAAAGTATATTACGAATTATTAGTGGTTATTAATAGTTACGTTCTATTACAACAGTAGTCGATAGAAAAAAAACAAAAAAACACAAAAAAAAATCACAAAAAAAAAATACCCAGTATCAGAACTTGAAGCTTTATATTGTTTTGACGTATTAATAGCGGAGATAGTTGTTAACGGAAAATCGATTTCAGCACACATATCCATATAGAATTTCATAGAATTAAATATGATCTTGTAAAGCAATTTATTATTACGATAAAATTCTTAATAATTTTGATGCAGCATCCGAAAACGTAAAGGAGACATATATTTATTTGTATAAATTATTTATAATATAATTTTTTTTTTTTTTTTTTTTTTCATTTCTTTGTACATATAATAATTTCGTTGTTTCGTGGAGACATTCTACATAATTTTCACCCTCTTCTTCAGTTTTTTGACACATACTACATAGGCAACTGACTTAATCAAGTCATTTCGTATAGTAGTTTTTAATTAAAGTGTAGCATTAAGAGATGCAACATTTAGTCTTTTATAGACATATACATGTATACACACATATATATGTATATACATTAAAAAAAAAAAAAGTGCATTATACCTAGACATTCCCAGATAACATTCTACATCGAAAATACGCAAATTTTTTTATTAAGATTTATCACAAAGATATATAATCGACTTGTTTAACAAAGATAAGAAATGATATCTCGTTCAGTGTGCAATGTATTTTTATACGCACTTATATGCGCGTGTGAACAACGAACATCACGTATGTTAAAACTACACAAATGAACATATCTTTTGTGTAAGTGGGTATAAAAGGCTATTCGTGTCGAACGAAATTTGTACGAATTTCTGTTTCGCGAGAAACACAACCACTTCCCCTCCCCGGGAGACGTCTTAACTTTATTCGCATTATTCACAAGTCCGCGCAATGCTATCTGGGATTTTTATAAGGTATTAGATATCGTGGCAACGAGTAAAGTTGCAACAACACTTTACATCCTCGACGGCTGTGATTGGATTCAGATCTGAAAAAAAAAAAAAAAAAAAAAAAAAAAATGGATCTTAATCGTAAAAGATACCAATTTTGTTGCAAAGTTCAGCAAAAAAGGAGAGAGATGGGACAGAGTTTTACATCATGATGATTCTGTACGCTCTGTACACATACACACACACACACACACATACAACACACGGTGTTCTCGTTTACCAATTGCACTTGTTGAAATCATATATATATATATATAAATTTATTTATAGAAGCAACGCGAAAGTGAATGCGAAGAACATCTTTGGTCAACTTTCAATTTTAGAAAAAAAACTTTAATTAAAAACTCAAGACACATTGTCCCCCCCCCCCCACACACAATTGGTCCAAATATATCTAAAAACTATATATATTTCATCGTCTTGTGCAACGATTCGAACTTGCGCTTTCTTAAGATTTTTGTGATATATTATTTAGACATATGTGTAAAAAATAAGAGAAAATGTCCTCAACACAAGCAAGTTACGAACGGGATCGCACGTGCTTTAGTATATTTGGTAACGGGTATCGCAGTGATTTTTGTTTTTTTTCTTTTTTGTTTTATTTGTTTTTGTTTTTGTTAACACACAAAAGTCTTCTCGGTGTAGATAATTTAATTTGCAAGAAGATCGAATTTTGTTTTTCCAAGGTATTTGACTAAGAAAGTGTATATTCGAAAAACGGCAAAATGTCAGGAAATGTCGCCACTCGTGCGTAAACTTTTTTTTTTTACAAACACTGACGAAATTTTATCTGATTTTGTAAATTAGAATCTTTTCGTATCGAGTCCCGCGCGCGTAATATACGCGCAACTGTCTGCAACCAGTTCAATGGCTATTATTTTCAGTACGTATATGATATTATAGATGTACAGGAAGTATAAAACTAGAAGAGAGTAGACGATGTATAAAAAAGAAAAAACAAAAAAATTACGATACTACACACTATGTGAATTATATAGTTCTTCAGATATAAAAATACGTTATAAGTAATATAGAGTATATTAATTAGAGGTAGAAAGAGAGAATCCTAAGGTCATTGCCTCACTGTGCCAGTATTATGATTAATACAATTCTGCCGTAGTGACACACTGCCCGGTGCTGGTCCAGTTTTGCATAAAGAACTTTATTTGATTTTATTTTTAAATATACTACGTTTATATATACAACACCGAAAAAACCAAAAAAACCTTTGTTGTTTTTTTTAGAGAATCGCATATATATATATACACAATAGATTAATTATTAACTCGCAAATTTAAGTAATGATTTTTTCCTCGATATACGTTTTAAGAAAATCTTGTATTAGAGAGAGAAACAAAAGACCTTAATATTAAGTGTGTATGTTTTGCATTAAGTATATGTAATAGTATAAAATTTTATTTTACGGTGGTGTTTGAGAGATGTGTGAGAGAGAAACATTTTTATGTTCAAAAATTTATATATATACGTCAAGAGTTGTTGTATCAAGTTGTAAAGCGCCAACACACAACATTTTTTTTTTTTTGAGGATGAGCTCTAACGCCAGTTTCTTATTTTTCTTGTAGCATAAAACTTAAATATTGTATTTCTCAATCATTATTATAATTGAATCGTATTTATTAGGTAGATTGTGGCTACGGCGGAGTAAAGAGTGTTCGCTCGCTATGTTAAATATGTGATAATAGTCGTATATTTGTGCCAAGCGAATGGCTCAACGAAGTATGTTGCTTTATCTTCGCCTACGTTTATATAGCCATAGAGAGAGTTGTTTCATCTAACGAATCAAGATGCAATTTAGGTTTTTCGGATAAACAGAGCGGCAACGAGAAAAAAACAAAAAAAAACAAAAAAAAAAGAAAATTTATCTGCGTATCACACATCGCACGTCAGAGAGAGAGCACGTCATTTAATCGAAAGTGTCATCGTTTTGTTCATAGAAAAGTTGTTTCGAGATTTATTGCGTTGTGTGTGTGTATATATATATACATATATATATATATATATATATA
>NW_018020720.1:39806-49892 GCF_002006095.1 Pseudomyrmex gracilis
TTTTGTTTTTTTTTTTTGTTTTGTTTTTTTTTTAAACAGTTCACAAACAATAATGTCACATACAAATGATGTTACTGTCAATTCATATTTATGCTCACTGGAGTTGTAGCAGGTTGTTGCACTAGAGTAGATTTCTATTTTCGCACCACACGTAAATTATTATAAAATATGCAAACCGTCATTCTCTCCGTCTCTCTTTAGGCGGAGAGCCGAAATCCCATAAACAAAAATTGATACGCTCTAAAAAGAGGACGTACTCTATTGTAATATATACATATGTTTTAAACATTCTTTTCATGGACAGTACGATGGCCTTCTTTATATACATACACGCATATATAAAAATTCGCATAATTTATAAAATGCAACACGCAATGTAATAGATCTACTGCTCCCCGGTTACTGTAAAAATCGATAAACGCTGCAATTACACGTTGAAACATTTATTCCCATTTTTAGTCTGTGTGAAACATCGAAATTACTGTCTGTTCATCGAAATTATTGATTGTATGTAAAATTCGTTCATCCATTTATGTGTTTCTTAACTTATTATTCAAGAATGCACGCGATGTTCAATAATTGTTTTTTCTTTTTTTTTTTATTTTTATTTTCTTTTCCTTGCGCCTTCAACGAAACATGCGAAGACACAGTGCAACATTAATTTGACATATACATATATACATATATGTATATATATATAAATAACAATTTGTTTGCTATTTGTTCCTAAGCATTAATCAAACGCTTCATTAATTGATCGTAAAAACAGTTTTGTACTCGAGCGTAACGCAAAAATCTCTATTGTATCTATCTACAAAGTATATTTATACATTACAGATATATACGTGCATATATATACATATACATTTGTGAATCTTCAAACTTTACACATAACGTGTGACTTAAATATTTGGTGAATGATTTAAAGCTTAGGAACAATGCCTTTTTGAGAGATCGCGATTTATAATCCATAAAACACGCTTGCAGTATATATATATATATATATACTGTAAAAAAATCGCATAATCAAGTTTTTAAAAAAGCAGACAGTAATCCATCTCTTATTCAATTCTTTATCACATGACACACATTCAAGATCAACAAGAGTATTTTAAATCTGACGTTCTGAACACGTTTGTTTATATTAGGTTCTTAATATTAATATACATATATATATATATATATATATATATATATATATATATATATACATACTTGTATACTATTTTATCGGGCGATCACTTGAGAAAGAATGCGAATGATTTTTATTAGCTATCATAAATACTTGTAGATATCGGAGTTTTTCCAAAGTCGAATATTTTATCGTTAAAATAACGCAATACGAGAGAAAAGAAACAACAAGTCCACTTTTATAGCGTTTTCTCATTGATCAATATAAATAATAATCTTAATAGTGTCGCGAGAAAACTCTCTACACGTATTGGTTTGCTCCCTCTTCTCTGATCTGTCTTCTTCCATCGCGCATAAAAAACATCAATTTGCGAATTAATCCTACGTAACTGAATGTTTAATCGACATCGCAATTGTCACACGATGAGATGAGAAAACAAAAATGACACGCTATAAAAAAAATCCAATACGGTAGAAACAAATAAACGTCATAATTAATATTAATCATGCAAAACAATCCCAAAGCAAAGAAAAAAAAAAGCTCATAGTACTATTGCAAAAAACAAAAAAAAAACAAAAAAAAAAAAAAAACTAAGGATATTATAATCACTAGGTTTAGTCGACTTAACTTCGATTATCTTTCACCTGTTCTACGCTCAAGTATATAATATATATATGATCGAAATCCTGAGCATTAAATCAAGTATTAAACTATCGGAATACGAATTTGTAGTCGGCTAGATTTTAAGCTTGACTAGTGCCTCTTAAGAAATACTCCTAGAAATTAAAAATGATCTAGTTAAACTTGCAAAATAAAAACTTTTATTTACGAGATTCTTCTGTGTTATTTTTCGTCTGATAAACGGATACTCCTTTTTTTTTTGTTTTCATACAAATCTACATTTTGTTCATTAAAAACAAATGTTTTGTTTTGTACAATTATAGTGCGTGTGCGTGTGTGTGTGTGTGTGAGCTATAAATAATAATGCACGTGTTTTGCTGAGATAATAATTTTTTTTATTTCCGTTTTGTAAATTTTTTTTCCAGTAAAATGGTAAACCAATTAAAAATCTCGCAGCGCATCATTAGGCAAAACTTATTATACAGGTATATTTCACCTAAAGATACATGTGTATGTATACAAGCTGTGTGTACAGTAACAAATATCAAATAAGAAAATCTTGTTAAAACTAACAATAAATAAGATCATTTTAACTTTGCACCAATATATATAACATATAACATACAATATATACTTATGTATACGATGTACGGAGGAGAGTGCGCCATATCGTGCGGGTCCAAGGAAAGATATTTCTTGGAAATGTTTCTTCTAGCTGCTCCTGTTATCGCACGCCGTGTTCTTCGGTCTTCGGCCAGCGGCCCGAAATCGTGTGGGAAATAGCCGGAGGAGAAATTTTTCCGAGAAATACTTCCGCGCGATATAGTGCACTCCTCTCTGTATGTATGTATCAGATACATTGTATCTATACATATAATAACATTTGTTAAATTTTCAATTTCTTTGTTGATGTTGCATCGTTAATCTTGCTATCTCGTTACCTAATGTATCGATATTGTCCTGTAAAAAGAAGAAAACTTAACATATAGATATTAACATATAGATGTGTATCTTTCGGCAACAGAGAGAGAGAGAGTGTTTAGTTTTACCATGAATTACTGTTATGATTATTTTTTCTTATTTTTTAACGTTCATAAAATTCACCTTTAGAGTAATGTTTTTTAATAACGCATCTTCAAGAACCGCTTGTAATTTTTGGTTTATTTCCAAAGAAAGTTCCAACGTCATGTTCTCATCGGAAACTCGAGTGTTGTAGACGGACGCCATTATACCTCCGTGACGTGCCAGTTCCGCCTACGCGCAAGCAAAATATTTCAGTAAATAAATGTGTGTGTGTGTGTGTGTGTTTACATAGTTTCTGTACGTGCAAAGTAATTTAATTATTTTGGAAATGTTTTGAAAACATATATAACATCTTCAATATTTCTTCTTACACTTAGTATATCCTTTTTGTTTTTGATATGCTTGGATGTGAAAATAAAAATATTTGCAATATTAATACAAATTTTATTTATACGTATATGTAAGTGAAATTTGTTAATTTAGAAAAATACTCACTTTATGCTTATCTCTTTCGTTGCAAGTCAGAGCTCCAAAATTTTGATTTAAAATATAATGTTGTATTATTTTGGTTTTTTTCTGCACCTCTTCGACCAACGCCTGTGTATGTTCTTCTAAAAAATCTAATTTTTCGGCTCTCTTCACATTTATCTTTTGCAACTCTATAATACGATTCATCAGTACTTGTTTGCTAGGTTCTATTGACTGAATGTGGTCGCTGTTAGCGTTGTTATCTGATAAGGCACCGTTCGTTATATCGCCTAAAAAACAAAATAAGAAAAATAAAACAGTTAGTCTCTGTTAAAACAAATGCGCGAGCAAAACAATTTTACACATTCGTCAAAACCTGTATTTAAAGAAGTATTAGACCCGGTCCGGGATGTAACATCCAACGAGTCACTGGGAGACGCGGTTTCGAACATTTCTAATTTTCTGCGACACTGTTGCAACTCCCGCGTCATCTCCTTTATGGAAGTCTGATGCTTTCGTTTCAAAACCGCGTTTTCGCCCTGACTATCCTCCAATTTCTGAGCGAAATTCTGCGCCAGTTGCGTCTGTTCGGCAACGTGTTTCGCCAAAATCTCGCACTCTTCCCGTCTCTTCTTTCGTTCTTGCATCAGATCCTCTTCCAGAATTTTAATTTTGTTAGTCAACTCGTTGATGCGATCGCGCAAAGGACCGTGCTCCGATTCGAGATTATCTGCCTTCGCCCGGATCGCAGTGAATTCAGACTGGATAAGCACGTTCTTGTCGGTCAATTTCTGCGTGAAGTCCAGCATATCCGCTTCCTTCCGACGGCACGCTTGCATGTCGGATTGCAGTTCTTCGTTGCTCAATCTTAACTGCCGCGCTTCAGCCTCGATCGACGCCATACGCTCTTCTTTTCTGCGCGAACATAAAATAAATATTACCGATTGAAATCGATCATGTTTTTTTTTTTTCATGTTTGTCTTTTTTTGTTTTCCTTATTACATTATTACTTACTGTTGCAATTGAAGTTTTAACGTTTCCAACTGAGAGACCTTGTTCAGTAATTCGGAAATTTGTTCCTGACGCTGATTCGCAATAATTTTCAAATTGTCCAAATCGTCTTCGTTGTTCAATCGAGCTTTCTCGGATTCTTGAAGTCTCGAACTCAGTTTCTTATTTTCGTCGATCAAAGTTTGCTGTTTGGATTTCAGTGTTTCCAGTTCTTTTTGCAACTGAAGTCTAAGCGTTTCCTTATCTTCCGTGACCGATCTCTCTAGAATCAAACGCGCCTGATGCTCCTTCAACTGCTGATCCAAAGTCACGGCTTTGTTTTCCTCGGACTGCTGGAATTTGCGAAACGATTCTTGCGTCTCGCGACGTATTTGATCGCACTCCTCCTTCATATTATTTATTTTCATCTGCAACACATATCTAAATAACATTTACATTCTTTGTTAGAACTTTTGTTAACTAAGCCGTTAATCAAAACGTCCAGGATTTTTACAAAAGATAAGTTTGCAACAAAGTTTTCGTCTTATGTGAACTAAACGCGCGAAAAAAAACAAACTTGCGCCGTATTCCACTTTACCAAAGCTTTGTCCAATTTTTGTTGAGTTTCTTTCTGCGTCTCCATTTCCGTTTTAAGTTTGGTTTGCGTCCATTTCAATTTAACTTCCTTCGCTTTAACGTCCTCCTTCAGTCTTTCGATCTCTTTCTGAAGTTCACCGGTTTCCCGACACTTTCCGTCCAATATGTTGCAAATTCTCGCTCGCTCGCCCTGCGACTGGCGCAACTTGTTCTGCAGCAATTCCTGATCCTTCAATAGTTCCTTTATTCTACGCTCCGCGCAATCTTTTGCTCTATAACGCACACACACATCGACAAATTAAAACTCTATCGCGCGCGCAAATATAAATCGTATAAATTGTACAACATTTAAATTTTTTCTCACAACAACGTACCTGTTCGCCTCGATCAACCGTTCCTCGCCAATCGCGTATTTCATAACCATGTTCTCCTTCTCCTTGTTAACGGCAATACAGTCTTTCTTCAAAGCTTCCTGAACGCTCAACGACTCGTCCAAATCGGCCGTCAGTTTGTTCACAGTTTTCTCTAAATGTTCTATCTGCGAAACAAACGTGTCCGTGTTCGTTTGAACTTCTTGGAATGATTTGTTCGCTAAATGGCACTCCTCTAAGTCTTTGATTCTGTCTAGCAGTTTCGAATGTTTAAGTCTTAAACTAGAATAATCCTCTAACAACGCGAGATATAACGGATGATCTAACGAGTCGCGTTTTAAACTATTTAAATCCAACGACGCATCGTCTCTATGTACATTCTTACGCAACTTTTCCGTTTGCGTTACGTTAATTTTATTTTCCTCACAATTCTCCAACGTATCTCCGTTCTGTATTCGCGCTTGTTCGTTCGCAACATCGTAATTTAATCTATTCACGTCGTTCTTCTCGAAAATATCGTTTCTCTTCTCATTTAACACCGTTGTATTCTTGTTATTCTCTAGCACCTGTTGTTCTTCGCATTCCTTAGAAGCGTCTCGTATATCTTTCTCTCTCGCACATACCGACGGCATTGTTTCATTCTCCGCATTGATTAACAGCACGTCCGATTTATTCTCGTCTTGTTTCTCTGCACAACTTCCGTTCAGAGCGAGACTCGAATTCGACAAATCCATATCTGATATCACGTCTTTGGAAGCAGATTTGTTGTTGATATAAAATCTCGCCGCGTCTGATTCAACCGATCTCGACGGATGATTATACCTCATAGCCAGATGTTGCGGCAGCAGAGTTCTCTCCATGATGTTTGTTGATTTTTCGGTGATGAAGTTTAAAAAATTGCGACTTTTGTTTATGAGATGAACATTCGACTGCATTATGTTAATCGGATTTGCCAGAAGAGACATTTTCACAAGTTTGTTGTCATCCGCCAACGTTGGTCGAGACGTTAAATTATTATTTCGCACGTGAGTGCTCAACGACAGATTCGAATGCGGTTTGTTCTCCTTGAACTGACGCCTTTCTAGATTGTTCTCGCTCAAGATTTTTTTCTTACCTATCTGTGATGATTGCAAATCTATTTTGTCCTCGCAAGATTGGTCCGCTCTCGGTGCGCTGCTTTCCACGATCGCTTCTTTGGAATAATTTTCATTTCGGTTTTCTTCTGGCAAATTATTTTTACGGGTATCGCTAATTACTTTGTTAATGAAAGAATCGTTTGCCCCATTCGATTGATTGAATAACAACGTATCCTCCTCGTCAGCGCGGGTTGTTGCTGAATTTGTGTTCTTATGTACATCGTTTTGAAAATTATCAGTTTCATTTCTAAGTATGTTTGAATCCACGGATGATAATGATATCATAGATAAAGAAACGCTTCTGTTATGAGAGATCACCGAATCACGATGAGATTTGTTCTCGCTTGGAAGATAGCTATCGCTGCTAGAAAACTGACTCTTTTGCAGTTTTGTATTCGGGATGTCAACGGATTCGCAAGCACCAAAGAGCAACGAATTAACGTCATCCGTCATTAGTTCCATGTCGTTTTTCTCATTTTTACTTTCAACCGTGTAGATCTGTTTGCTTTGAAAATTATCATCTTGCTCTGATATTCCTAGTTGGTAAATAAATTTACACATTAATTCTTACAATATGGCGCGAGTAATATTTATAAATTAAATTTTACAGAGAACATTTTCTAACAACATAAAAAGTAGAAAAACACTGTTTTTAACACATTCGCGCGTTTATACACGTATAAAATAAATATTTGCCACATACACAAACAATTCGATCTTCTTTTTAAAAAAAAAACAGCTGTACAACAATCACGTGTGTACCAAAAAATAAAATACACGACATGTGTTTCTAAATTTTACGTGTTTAAAGTGTTTCTTTGCGAAAAAAAAAAATCAAAGTCTTTTATCTTATAGTTGGTAAAATATAATTTTGTTAAATACCAGAAAACTGTGATTTTTCGTCCATCACAAATGAAGAAGCCTCGCCGAATATGCGAAATTGTGATAATTTGTTTTTTTTTTATCCCATCATTTTGTGCTTTTGGAAGTGGAAAATTAACGGTATTGGGATTGTCCACTGATTTCTGACAACGTGAAGAACGATGCGCAACATTCCAGGTTTTCTATTATCTGTACATATGTAATTAAAAAAGTAACCTCAACAACAAGAACAGATAAGCAAGTCTTATCCGCATCTGTCAATAGTGTCAATGCCGTCGCGCGATACGCGGTGTTCGCTACACTATAGTGTCCTTAGAATGCAGACTTCTTTTTATCGGTCCACGTGATTGGTTTCACTCCTCAAAATGGCGGTAACCAATCAAAGTGCAGCGAAAACGCACATACATTCAAAAGAATATTAAAAGTAAGTTTATTAAAAAAAACATATAAGATTAAGTTTGCGCCATATTTATTGCAAACATTTATTATTGTAACAATGTTGTTTATAAAAATTATAAAAATTATATACAGCGTTTTGTCGACGAAATCAATGTGACTCGCAAACCTGTCGAAATTTTTTAACACAACGGATTTGGTAAGTTCGAGATTTCGAGTCGGAATTTTAACACGCCGACGTGTACTTGGCATTGGAATAATAACGTGTTGTATTAACGATTGCAAAAAGTCGCTCACCGCTTTACGACGGAAAAACAGCGGTCTCATAATTTCCATTACGGGAAGAGATTGAATGTATGTCCCATGTTTTTTCAGGAGTCCTTGGAAAAGTAATAATAGATGCTAATTGTTAGTGCCAAAACCGCGAGTATGCACATCATCTTTTACATACAATAATTGGGTGATAAACGATAACTCGCGAGCGTATTAAAAAATCTGTTTTTTCGTGAATATACGAGTTAAAGTACAGAGAGCACGACAAATGTTGACGTTATATCACACGCGAGACTAAGACGAACTGTTGTCGATACCGCCCCAGCAAACACAAAGTAACAATAACGTAACGTTAATGTTATAATTTCCCACTCAACAATGTAACTGCCACGTACAAGGCATGTTACATTGCAGTTACATCGTTGAGTGGGAAATTATAACATTAATGTTACGTTACTGTTACTTTGTGTTTGCTGGGGCGATCTTATCTCACTTATATCGTCACTCCCTACGTATAATTACATATAAGTGTCACATATGGGATTTTCAGTTTATTGCATGGTGACACTCAGAAAGTCATGTTCTTTGTGGTCACCAAGCATTAAAAAAAAATATTCACAAGTAAGGTAAAAATTTAAAACCGAAAGATCCCTTAACTAGGGAAACTATATGAAGCTTCAAACTTTTAAACTGCTCTCTTCTAAAATTTGAGTTTTGGAGTTACGGGATTATACGTGAAGGGAGTGACGATGTATCTCAGATAGCCAAATGTGAAAACTCAATATAAAGCAAATCATTGTATAGATTAAGTTGCTCGCCAATTGCTGTTGTGTTGTTGTTTTTTATTTAACGCAACGAAAATGTTTTTGTCAATTCAGTATCAATACGCTGAGTTTTATTATCAATCAATTGTTGTAGCCAATGTTTAGGACATGCGAGTCAGCAATATGAGTGAGCAATATATGAGCAATAATTTTTATTCACAAGTTGAGAAAAATAATATAAGTTTATTTGCCGATGAGTTGTTGAGAACTTGCTGTTATTATAATTTTGAAAACTGTTGTTGGCAAGAACATACTGAAAAGAGGATACACCCTTTTGTTACTTTTAAGACCCTACAACTTTTATCTGAAACACTTTTTCACAAAGTACCTAGTTTTCGAGATTTTTCGCGGTACTGGTACTTTTTACACACCCTGTATATACTAAATAACTCATGTAATATGTAATACTTTTTTTATCTTTTTAATCATTACTTAAAGTCGATAATATTTGATCGATAAATTTGAGCGAGTGATTTGAATGTCAATTAAAGTGCCAAGCTAGAAATCTTAAGCAACTTGTGCAGCTGCATCTAGAATGAGATATATAAATGGATTTTTTTACTGCTTTAATTTAATTGTTACTTTGTGATACGCGTTGCAGAGTAGTCCTCGAATGTTGTAAATATTTTCAAATGATTCCGGTTGGACGTTATACGCCGAGTCAACTGCTTTTGCATAGATTTTAGTCTCCTTCGTATTCTTCGCGACGGGAAGTTCCACTTTCCACAATGTCCAACTCCAGTAACGACCTTGTTTCGCCTGAAGATCTTCCGTTAAGTCTGCCGTGTGCCAAGTCTTGCCTTTAAACGCGCAACGTTTCGTTTTAAAAAATCATAAGAAAAAAGAAAAAGTCGCGCTGCGCGAAAGGAAGCGTGTAACAATTGAAACGTAAATTATTTATTTCTTTTTTCTCACCTTCATCATTTGTCACATCCACGCGAATTATCTTCCGACCACCGCCAGACCACGCGTAACCTATTTATTTATTTATTTTTTTATTAAAGTTTTTTTAATAATTCTTTTCGAATATTTTTTACGCAAATGTTAAAACCACATTAATTGTACAATTTTTACCTTTTACTTCTATTTTGCCATTTTTGACTTCAACCGTGTCTGAATTCTGCGGATCACATATTGCTGAAATTACGGGCATTTCTTGTATAGCGGGCGATTTACTGAAGTCCACGTTGTCCCAAGTCGTGCTCGGTGAAAACCCCTTGTAATCGCCCTGTTGCCACTGCGACTGACTTTCTTGTTTCGAAACGGAGATTTTACCTTTCGGGTGGAGAAATATTTCGATATGTAAGCTCATATATCTCTCGGTAATTTATATATATATATATATATATATATATATAAATATTATAATATAT
>NW_018020720.1:49952-68986 GCF_002006095.1 Pseudomyrmex gracilis
ATATAATATATATATATTATATATATTATTATTATATATATTAAAATATTATTATATATATATATATATACTTATTATTAGGATCTTTTAAGAAATTTCTTGTACCGAGCCATTTCACATTTCTAGCTCCGACAACTCCGGGAACGATTACTCGTATCGGGAATCCGTGATCTCTGCTCAACGGTTCGCCATTCATTTCGTAAGCCAGAATGACTTCTTTTCTCGGATCCATAGCATTGGAGATCGGGATGCTTGCACCGTACGGTGTACCAGATGGATCTAGATCGTATCCTTCGAACTGATCAAAAACGAAAGAAATAAATTTTAGTGCAAACATGCAACGCATGTTTTTGTATGTACATTAGTTATAACTCATCATTGATGGAAGTACCTGAACGTGATTGAATTTCTCCTCGCTTATTCCCAAATCTTTTAAAATATCGCACAATCGCGCACCCGTCCACGTTGCGTTCCCGACGGCGCCAACACTCCAACTAACACCTTTCAGTTTTTTTACCTGTTTTTGTACTCTTATAAATTTGAGCAAACGTGCCGCTTTAAAAAAAACACACCTTAGTACTAACGAAATGTTAAATTTTTTTTCATGGATTCACCTGTGACATTTCGGAACGTCTGTTTCCTCCGCACATGACAGCGGCTGTTACAGTGTGTTTTTTGTACTTCTTTATCGCTTCATAGCTCAGTGTCTTTTTGACTGTATCTTCTACCGCTAATTCCAACGCGTAGTCCTTCACATCTATTTGTGGCACCGGTAAATGATTCCGTACGTAAAATAGATCACTGGAAAATGAATGAACGATGTAAGAACATACAATACGACACAAAACTCTGACGAGCAAATTGCTTGAACTGAATAATGCGTACACTTACGTAGGTGTGAGAAAGCTCTCAACCAACAAAGAAGACGGTGGTTCTGCGCAAAACGGTTTGGAAGCATTAACTATTAAGGCTTTATGCCGTTTGGGTTCGTTTGCGTACGGATCGTACGAGTCGGTCTTGTTGGACTTGGCGTCATCTTCCGAAATATTTCCAATTCTCATGGATTCCAACATTGAGTATATTTCCTCCGTGTTGTGATTCGCAAAAATTGACCAGAAGGGATCGATCGAACCTCCGGCGGCCATCATAATCTTAGACGGGCCACCTGGATGTTTGTCTACAAAATCTGTTATATCGTACACACCTTGTCCAAAGGTAACCCAAATGCGATTTTCTTTTTTATCGTGTTTTCCTACTTCCTCCAAGCTGTACGTCTTCATATCCTTTCGCAATTGGCCACATTTTACATTTTCCATAGCATTGAGCGCATAAACATTTCTTTTGTAGTTGAAGATGTAGTAAAAAGATATACCTAACACTGATGCGGCAACAGCGGCGTATGTTGCACACAATGCAGGAGATTCTCGCAACTTCTTCCTGGAAGACTCCGACGTTTTCCTTGAAAAGCATTGTGGATCGCACGAATTAGCATACGTTTTTACAAGCACTTGTAGCAACGGTACTTGCGTTCTGAAAGAGACAATTATAGTAAGACTGTGATTCTAAACACAATTATCGTTTCTTTAAAAAATACTACCCAGATAGCCAACTGAATGCAAGTTGTTGGCAACTTGCCGCAAATATTACTCATATGTTTTCAGCAATGTAACAAAAGAGTGTAGGTCCTCTTTTCAGTATGTTCTTGCCAACAACAGTTTTCAAAATATAATAACAAGTTCTCAACAACTCATCGACAATAAACTTATATTATTTTTCTCATAAACTTGTGAATAACTATTATTGCTCATGTATTGCTCACTCATATTGCTGACTCGCATGTCCTAAACATTGGCTACAACAATTGATTGATAATAAAACTCAGCGTATTGATACTGAATTGACAAAAACATTTTCGTTGCGTTAAATAAAAAAACAACAACACAACAGCAATTGGCGAGCAACTTAATCTATACAATGATTTGCTTTACATTGAGTTTTTTCACATTTGGCTATCTGAGTAATGTTATACAATTATCGTTTCTTTAAAAAATACTAATGTTATAATTTGTTAATAGTAAAATATAAAAAATATACCTTTGGGTTTTTATTTTGTTAAATACTTTCCAGTGTAGACTCATATTGTGTACACTCTGTAATTATTCAGTGTTTTTTTTTACAGTATATCATCTCCTGCTCTCTAGGTAATCGCACGTATGCGCACGTGTGTGTACATAATTCTTTTTTTCATTAGAAAAAAAAATAAAACAATTAAACACCATAGTGTCAGAGACGTCGTCTATCGCAGGCCTTGCGTCCATTACGATGAAAACTCGATTCGAGAGAGAATTGGCCAATCGTATTCAATCAATTCAGTCAATCGACCAATGCAATTCGGTCAGTTCTCTCTCCGCGTTCGAGATCTCGGTCTTTTTCTATTTTTAAGCGTTCGTGCAGTTTTGCGGTGGTGCGACGCGACCCTAAAAGGTCAGACATCACTCTGGTTCTAACCTAAGAAGCAGCTGTATTTTGATCAGATCGAGTAGAGAAGTTCAAAAAACAGGATCGAGAATTAAAATAAGCACGATAAAAATTTCACAAAACTTTTTATCTTGAATCGAATAACTTTGGATAAAAAAAACTAAATAATTTTTCGCAATTGTATTTTAATTTGTAACAAAAACGCAACACTATAGTAAATTCTAAGATAAATTTTCGGTGAGAGTTAATTGGAGTTGATTTTGAAGAATCGTTTGTTATTTGCGTGATATGTAAAATATATCTTGTCAAAAACAGTAAATTGCAAATTACAAGTAATTCTACTTGCTTTGTAAATTTTGTAAATAATAACAAAATATCTCAAATTGCAAATGTGTTTTGTCAAAAAGTTTTTTGATTAACATGTACATAGAAGATGATTTAAATGTATGTAGTGAAAACAAAAAATAAACATAGAAGAGTACCTATATCTTATATTTCGTTCGCAAATGAATTGTATACGAGTATATGAAATATAAAACAAATAGAAAAAGAACATATAATAAGCGATAAGTATGTGAAAACAATCTTTGAAAATATATTTTTAGATTTTGAGAAGATTATGAGAAGTGAAAAATAATTTACTATAGCGATGGCTATGAGAAAGAGGAGCGGATCTGGTTCCAAACGTCAGCACAAATGTAAGCTAGTGCCAATCTATGAAAGTTTTTTCAAAGGCGAAGATTTGACCCTGGCTCATCCAAATTTCTGGAATGAATTGTTTCTTATTAAACCTATGGTACGTTCAATTATATATATATATATATATATATATGTTTTTAATCAAACAGAACAATATTAGAGAAAGTAGATATTTAAGTGTGGAATATTTGTTTTAGGTACCTCATATTGAAAATGAGATTCTTCATATGACATCAGAACAATTAAATGCTAGCAAAGAAAATTTAAATGCTCTGGTGTGTCATTGTGTGGACACATTGGTTGATGAACATCCATTCAGAATAGTATATGCGCTGCAAACTTTAGCAGCGGTAATCCAATCCATGTACAAGAAAGCCAATCAAGGCGACTATGGATTTAACTTAATAGATATACTAGTGGGCTTTGATTCCGCGGAACAGAGGATGACAACTTTGATGCAACATTGTAATAATTTTTTAACAGGTAATACATACATCACAAATTTTAATTACTACAGAATGTAAACGTTTAAAACATACTTTTAATATTTCAATGGTAATATAAATATGTATAGTTGGATCACATTGATTTTTAGGTGAATATCCAGATAGTTTGAAAGCTTTGTGTTTGAAATTATTGTTGATAATAGTTACTGGTATGGACAATATTAGTCAAAATACCTTGCTGGAATATGTGATGCTGAACAGTGTTTTCGAATCTCTGATTCAAGTGCGTTTTAATTTATTTATTTAAGTCATCTTTCTTATTTTTTTTAAATTTATTTATTTGAAACTTATGAATTGAGCATGTGGAAATTTTAATATCAATAACTTGATTTATCTCTCGCACAGTTATTAAGAGATACGGCTGCTAGAAATCGTCATGGTCATGATGCAGTGTTGTTGTTAACTCTTCTAGTCAACTACAGAAAGTATGAAAGTGCGAATCCTTACATAGTTAAATTGTCAATTCTGGACGACGAGTTAGCTCTCAATGGATACGGTCAAGCTATATCGGGTTCGTTAACAGAGTTTTGCAGACAATTTGCTCAGCAAAGAGCAGGTATCGCACAATCTTCCGATAAAAAAAAAAAAAAAAAACTTTTAACGAAATGTTTCTTGAATTTTATAATTTTCAGTTCATTTGTAGTTTTAAGATCACATTCAATGTTTTTAAAAGACAAAAAGAACAAACACTTTCTCGTGTATTTTCAGAGATACAACCATCGTGGTTATCCTCAATAACTAGTATAGTCGGAAGCATGTTTGTTGGAGAGGAGGAGGCGAAAACCCAACAAGTTCGCGCGAATAACGCTTTGCTTTTGGCTCTGTACGAAGCTACGCACTTGAATCGCAATTTTGTAACTACCCTGGCCTATACGCAGAGCGACACCAGTGCACCACCGTCGCCAAATAACACATTGGGTCCAAACGCCGTAGCTCCTGGTGCTTCGCCACCCGATGTAATGGCCCAACCGTTCAATTTACTAGCTACCTTCCTGCAATACTGGTAAGAAGATAGAAATCAACAAAGATGCTTAAAGCGTATGCTTATAATGAACTGTTGCTCAACAAATTGCAAAGAGTACATATCCACTTGTGTTTTCAGTTCCATTGTTATGCAAGTTATTAGAACAGAGGCTATAATGAATAACGTGAAGTTGTGCTTCCTTATATTGAGTTGTATCGCCGAGGACCAATACGCAAATAGTTTAATGCACGACGCGAATTTGGCGTTTCGAGTTCAGCTACACAGAGTGCCCATGCATCATAGAAAGTTGCAGGATAAAGCAGCTCCTGCCCAACCTCTCGCAGCCACATTACTTGGTATTTTCTTTGTTTTATTGTTTAACTCGAATAATTTACAAAATATTGTTACAAAACTGATTGCTGTTATATATATATATACAGGGTGTCCCAGAATAGCCGTACAATCTCTCGTAGGCAGATAGAAGGAATAAAACTGAGTCGAAAAGTCCTGAACCATTTTTTTCTATTATTTATAATAAAGGAGTAATTATTGAGTAAAGCGGGNAAATGGTTCAGGACTTTTCGACTCAGTTTTATTCCTTCTATCTGCCTACGAGAGATTGTACGGCTATTCTGGGACACCCTGTATATATATATATATATATATATCATCTGTATATACAGATCTGCTCGTTGAATTTATAACGTCGCACATGATGAAGAAATTTCCACTTGAATTGTATCATCAGTGCATCGGCGTTCTACAGAGATTATTGTGTTATCAAAAAAGATGTCGCGTTAGACTCGGTTACCAGTGGCGGGATCTTTGGACTGCGTTGATCAATCTGCTGAAATTTTTAACGACTCACGAGAGTCATCTCATTAAGAAGATGAACATATTTCCCTTAGCCATTCAGGTATACAATTAGATAGGTCGAAGAAAAACAACGTTCGTCGTGCCGTTGAATTAAATAATATCTCTGCACTTTGTAACACAGGTAGTTAACATTTTAAACTTCTTTATTACATACGCCGATACATTTTTGTCATCGCCCAATAGCTACGATGAATTGTTTTATGAAATTATTCGTATGAGGCTTATTTTCACTAATTTGAATGCTATGGGTAAGTGTGCGATGAATTAAGAGCGTTTTTGTTTGTGTGCAACGAACGAAAATTTTATTTTTATGACGAAAAGAACACACACGAGTGGAACTTTTCAGCGCTTAGATATTCGACCAGCGAGTCGTACGAATACAAGGAACACGCGCTTAAATTAACAAATTCTCTCGTCAATGTAAGAGATATCGTCAATCATTTTCCACCAAAGATAGCTGCGTGGTTGGCGAAAGAGAGCCTGTCAACGCCGACGGAACAACAAATTCTGGCAATTATAATACAAAATTACGACAGTCTTGCTTTGAAACTGCAAGACAATCTGGATCAGTACGAAAGATATTCGGAGAAGCCTAATCACGCATTCTTTGAAGAAATGGTAATTAGATCATATACATATGCGTACGTGTGTTGAGTTTAAGAAATTTAAAAAAAAAAATAATAATCGAATAATTTATTTGAATTTAAATGAATGTGTTGTTGTGCAGGTAACTGGAGTGATACTGGACACAAGAACTTCGATAGATCTTAATACTTTAGATACACAAACTATATTAGAAGAGCTTTCAAATATCTCATAAATGTAAAGATACATATATACATATATACATATATACATATATACATACATACATACATACATACATATATATATATATATATATATACACACATATTGCAATATATTTTTGACGTATTGTGGCTAATTGTTATTATTATTATCATTTTTACAATATACATCCTTTTCTCATGTATAAAACCCTACCAGCTTTTGTTTGTAAATTACTTTGAAAAACTAAAAAAAATATGTATATTATTTTGAAGATTTGCTATATGAGAGAAAAAAGAAAACATTTAAAGTTCATTTAAGCCTCTTGCACAATGGACGGAATAGCGATAGCGATAGAAATAACAAAAGTTTTAAAGAGTTTATATTTAAAAAAATAAAGGTAGGAACAGCGGAATCTAACATACAAAACTACACATGTATCAATGCAGATCAGAAAATCGGAATAAGCAATAGCGATAAAATTTCCGACGAGTTGGAATTCTGTGTTAAAAACCGTGTTATTTCTATCGCTATCGCTATTCCTTCCATTGTGCAAGGGGCTTTACTGAACAAATTAATGCAATTGATTAAGCCTCGTCCATAATGACGGTCAATGTGATTGGTCGATTCAAGAGATTTACTCCCGGTTTCACCATTTTCAATTAACTTAATCGGCCGATTATTCCATTGGAATTGCCAGTCGCATTAATCGTTTAGCAGAACGGACCAATCACGACTGATACTTAATTGTCGATTAAGTTAATAATCGGAGTTGAGGTGAAAACGAACGTTTAGCGAATCTAAGTTCTAAGGATATAAGTTCGATTTGCCGTTCGCAACGCTCGTGAGCGTTAACTGTCTTTGTTTAATTTTCGATAAAAAAAAAACAAGGACGGAATGATTTCATGTGCGCGCGCGCGAACGGCAAGTGGGAACTTACCCTAAATTGAGACTTAGGTACAGCCACTAATGATAAATATAGCCTAACCAATCAAACGCTAACCGGCTCTTTTTCTTTTTTTGTTGTTTTTAAAAATATACAACTCAAACATACACAAAACAATGGCAAGTAAAACAATTGGTAACTTAGCTAAAATGTCGAAACTATTCCAACCTATGTCGATCGAAATACTTGACAAAAGAAACAAGGAAGTATCTAAAAATTTCAAGGTGCGTTTGTTTGTTTGTTTTTTTTTGAAATATTAATTGCGATATTATTTAATATTCCTATTTATAACTACACTTGTTTAGAAAAAAATTATCGAAGTTTATCTGTGACAATTGACCTTTAAAGTGTTGTTTTCAATTTGTTCTCTATTATGTAAATATTTTTTTAAATTATTCAATGAGCTATATATATAAATTTATATCTCTAGCTTCTTTCGTAATTTAAAATTGCAGTTGCTAAGCAATTATGGAATTATTAAATCGGTTAACACCGGTATGTACGCTCTGTTGCCGTTGGGAATGAGAGCTTTGAACAAACTGATAGATTTGGTGGACAAAGAAATGGCGAAAATTGGTGCAGAAAAAATACTACTTCCAGCGTTAACTTCCACCGCATTGTGGAAAAGATCCGATAGATACGACTCTAACAAAACTGAACTATTTACGGTTACAGATAGACACAATAAGGAATATATTTTAAGCCCGGTAAGTGAGATCCGTGTGTGGTACGTAATAAAAATTTTACTTCAGTTAGAAATAAAACTGTTTAACATACATTTACAGTGTTGAGTATTTCTCTTCTTTGTGTTATAGACTTGCGAGGAGCAAATCTGTGATCTAATTTCGTCTATGGGACATCTTCCTCATAAGTTATTGCCTCTGAGATTGTATCAAATTTCTAGCAAGTGGCGGGACGAGATGCATCCGCGTCTTGATCTTCTTCGTAGCAGAGAATTTGTCATGAAGGACTTGTACACATTTGACAGCAGTTTGGAATACGCGCAACAAACGTATAATTTAGTCTGCAAGTCTTACGATAACATTTTTAAAAAGCTTGGTATAAAATATGTAAAAGGTAAATGGTTTTTTTTTTTTCTCATCAATATGCGCGCTCTCATAAATAAATTATAAATTAGAATTTTAAAAAAAAGTGTCTCTGTACTTAAATTATTACGTGTGTAATGTACATACATACGTTGTATATTTTAAAAGCTGTGGGCAATGTGGGAACAATTGGGGGTTTGTCGTCGCATGAGTATCATTACATTACCGAAGCGGGTGAAGATATCGTTCTTCGGTGTCCTTCGTGTGACTTTTCTATCAACGAAACTATTGCCGATACGTCAAATTGTCCCGGATGCAAAACCGAATTGCACAAACACACCACTGCCGAAGTAAGAAAAAAAATATTCTTAGGAGAGAAAATTAGAGAGATTTTAGATTTTTTTGTAATATCAATCCAACGTACGCTCAATGAATTTTTTGAATATTTTAAAATCCCGTTCTCTTGTTACTTGCAGGTGGGACACACGTTCTTGTTGAATACCAAATATTCTAAACCGTTTCAAGTAAAATATTTGGAGTACAATGAGATAAATACGGCGGCAATGGGTTGTTTCGGTCTCGGACTGAGTCGCATTCTTATGTTGGCCGTTGAAACTTTGTCGATAAACAACGAAATGAGATGGCCTGTGAAATTAGCACCTTACACAGCATGCGTTATACCTCCAAAGGTGATCATCCGTATTTACGCGCTTTCTTGTTTTATATGTGAAAATCTGTAAGAGCAAAGGCGTTGTTATGTGAATGAATGAATTATATATATATAACAGGTTGGAAGCAAGGAAGAAGCTACGTCTGCTTATGTTCAGCAATTGTCCGAGATTCTTTGCAAGCGTGACATCGACGCGATATTGGACGACCGGACACGTTTCACAATCGGCAAACGAATGCTCTACGCGCGCGCTACAGGATATCCTTACATAATTGTGATTGGCAAGGCGGCGACCCAGTCGACGCCTTTGTTCGAACTTCATGATTTGAACAATTCCGTTAGTCACGAGTTTACGCTCGAACAATTAGATAATTATTTTGCCGACATAGATTTGAGTTAATTAAAACTGAATCTAGAGAAAGAGATAGATATAAAAAAAGATGCGTGTGCATTGCACATACATCTTTGATTCGAACGTAGCTATGACGTTATGTTTTTAATGTATATATAATTTATAATTTGTGTACTTGGTAAATTGTTCTCTCATGTACAAAACATGCGACAGATTTTTGTAAATAAACTTGTCACTGTGCGATTGTACAGAAGAGATATTGCAGATTTGCGGACACGCGAGAGTTTTAATGGTTCCTCGCATAAATTTTCACATCAAATCAGAAGAAGAGAGATAATAAATTTTTCAAATTTTTGTCTCGGAGAGAAAGTTCTGCCGAGGAACCTGGAAAGTTCGATTTTCGATTCGTGTGGTAGGTAGCTGCTGAAATGTTCGAATTCTCTCTGCGCGTTTTTTCCGCGTGAGGTCTCTCTCCGAAACAACAACCGTGTGTCGCGCGCGCAATCGCACGTCTCTCTCTCTCTCTCTGTGTGTGTGCCGCCTGTGTTTGCCTTCTCTCGTGCCGATATTTGACGACGGTCGTGGTCGTTCGTCGGTCAGTCAGTCAGTCGCAAATCGCGCCGGTGGATGCGAGAAACAGCGTGGTGTTTTTTAACGCGGATGCGCTCACCTTCTTCTTCTTCCTCTTCTTCTGTTCCTCCGGTTCACATTTGTCGCTACCGTCATCGTAGTCGTCGTCGTTGTCGTCGTCGTCGTCGCGGTGATAAAACTCGCGAGAGAATCTGTGCGTCGCAGCAGCAGCAGCAGCCACGATGTCGAGTCAAGAACCGATGGTCATAGCCACAGACAGTATCGACGGTATTTGGCCCTTCTTGCAGAGCGTGAGTGTGTTTCCTCTTTATTGTGTGTTTTTACCGTTTCCTTCTCCTCGCCGCTTTGTCACAGCTGTCGCTTTCTACGACAAATTCGGTTCTCGCGACAAACACGATCCCGTGACGTTTCGAGCACCGAAACGCGAACGAACGGTCTGTCATCTTAATTCTTGCGTTTGGGCGTTTTGTTTGTTTTTTTTTTTTGGAGCTGGATCTCGATTGTATCCTCCGCGCCGTATATTGTTAAACGTCGAGAACGTTTGGAATTTGTGAAAGGGAAGTCGAAAGTAAACTCCGGAAAACCCACATTTCGGAGTGAGTGCGAAAAGAACTAGATATCTAGTTTGTTAACTTTTTTGCCGTCGCTCGTCTTGCAAACTCGCGCAAAAATTGGTTGTATAAATAAATAAATAAATTGTGCGCGCACATGGTATCTCATTTTTTTTTTTTTTTTTTGGAGAGAATAAAGACAACAAAAACGCAATTAAAACAATACCAGTGGTAGCAAAACAAAATAGAGAGAGAGAGAGAGAGGGACAGAGAGAACAGAGACAAATATATTTGTGTACGCGTGTCCGGAGAGTTTGTTTAGTCAAACTGTCATTTTCCTGATAATGCCGCGTTTTAACTCCGTACGCTCGCCGGCCGCGCTCGTTTAAAGTTTCGCCAATTTGAGACGCATACTGGTATATTGCGTCAAATGACTTGTGCGCGACGTTATCTTATCGCCGGCATTGTCGCGTGTCTGGACGAGACACGATACAGACGGAAAATCGTGTTAAAAAAAAAAAGAAAAGAAAAGAGAACGGACTATTTCCGTTCTCTTTTTATAAACAATCATTCAAGCTGATTGTTTAATCGACTCCGAACGAAAGATCGAGAAAATCGCTCTGATCCAAAAATTCTTTCTTATAATCGCATTCGATACAATCTCTCTCTATTTTTGTCGTTGTCGTCGTCGTCGTCGCGTTCTCAAGGACACGCCGCGAGAACGCGAAAATTACACGCGCGTTTGTCTCTCTGACATTTTATGCGAGATTAATTAATCTCCAGATTTTTTTTCGGATAATATTTTTGAATCACAAGTTAATTTTTTCGGCACATCTCGCACTTTGCGCGAATATTTGCAAACATTTCGATCTTCTTTTTTTTTTTTTTTTTTTTTTTTACAGTAAGGCTGATATTACATTTGTCGCGCGACAACGATTTTAAGTATGTTGATTGGCTACCCCAAATAGAGTTCTTTGAAAAACTCTATCTGACAAGCAATCAACATACTTAAAATCGTTGTCGTACGACAAATGTAATACTAGCCGTTATCGCAAAAATCTTTTGTGTAAAAATTAATAAATAGATAAAGAGAAGAACGCGAAAAATCATTTTTCAATTAATGAGATTGAGAAATTTTTTTTTTTTTTTTTTTAACCTATTCCAATAGATTAGAAATCCAATAGATTGAAAGAGAAAAAATGTTTATTTTTATCCGGTGCCATTGTCAACCTTATCTCTCTTTCAACGTAAAAGTTGTTTTTGTTTTTGTTTTTTTTAAATGAAAACAAAAACTCAATCCTTGTCTTATTGATTGAAGGTGATAATAACGATTCGATTTGTTTGGAGATTGGAAGATTGGTATCAATATTACGCGACGTATCAATTACATATGCTTCTGTTGCAGATTGATTGGAGGGATCCGTGGCTAGCCGTGGTGCTGACTTTTCACATTGTCGTCACAATGACCGCGCTAATGACACGAAATCATGCAAATTTTCAGATCATTCTGTTTCTCGTGCTTTGTAAGAATCCGGTGTAATTATTGAAAAATAATTTTTATCATTTCCGTTTCTTCGCAAGATATTATTTAAACTGTGGGGTTTTCATGTTGTTTCAGTGCTTCTGGTTTATTTCTCAGAAACTATAAACGAAGTTGCGGCGACAAATTGGATGTACGTATTAATTAACGTTGATCAAAAAGCGCGAGATTCTCTTTTCTTTTTCTCGTAATTAATTAAGTTTCCCATTTTTTGTTTTTTCGCAGGGTATTCTCAAGACAGCAGTACTTCGATTCCAAAGGCTTGTTTATATCCGTTGTGTTTTCGGTACCTATTTTAATGAACTGCATGATCATGGTGGTGAGTATAAAATTCGCTGTGTTTTAAAAGCAGCGGTTGACACGAGAAATTTGAGATCAAATTTCTCGTTTGATCAATGCGCGTGTTCGTATTGCAATTTTTTTTAATCGGTTTACACGCGCGCGATCATATCAAAAAAAAAAAAAAAACAAACAAATATGCTGCTTTTTTTTAGGCCAGTTGGCTTTATCAGTCCAGTCAATTAATGACAAGTCTGAAACGGGCTCAGTTGCGACAGCAAGCAAGAAATCGCAAGTCGGAAGTCGACGCAGCCAATGGTGAAGTGGCTGCACGAGCAAAAACCGAGTAAAACAGAGAGTTTCTAGTCATAACACGCGGAGAAATACAAAGTGCAAGTACACACTTGACTGAAGGTGTGTGTGTGTGTGTGTGGATGTGTGGGTGTGCGTGCGTGTGCGTGTGCGTGTGTTTGCGCGTGCGGATTATATTTCATCACTTGCGACTAAAGTAGGTCCCGGAAAACGCTACTGTGTATATACTTGCCCGTCGCCGATTAAACAATCGCTCCCGTTTTCTAAATGCGTATGAATAATTTGATACGTATATACATATACAAATATATAAAGAAGAAAAACGAAACTGTATACTATACATATATATATATATATATATAATTATATGCATATTGAAAATTATATATATATGTATACACACAACATATGTGTCGATGCAATCAAAAAAAAAAAAAAAAAAAAAGAACGATAAATACACATCAGAATTGCCTAGTCATTCTTCATTAGAACGTACCTCCGATATTGTGCCGTATATTATATACATACAGAGAGATTTTATGAAATTTAAACTACACTCTCCCCCGATTGCGCGGAAAACGCAAAAGTTAGATTAATGAGAGATACAATGCAGCAACGAATAATAATAATAATAATAAAAAACAAAAAAAAAACCACGAAGAAGCACCGCACCGGTGCTGTAATGCGGCGCGCGACACATTTTGTTATCTTATCGTCGAAGAACATTCCGATAGTTTACTTGTCATTGTTTTTTTTGTTTTTTTTATATCAACCCTTTGAGGATCGGGTGATTCTTTGCCGTTTTCCTTTGTGGAAAAAACTCATGTTGAGATTTGTTTTTATATATCCGAAATTTATGTTTTTAAACGTTTACGTAAGAGATTCAACATACTTTTTTTACTCCTTGAATGACTTACGAGTTTTTTTTATATTTCTTTTTGTTCATTGTAACAATTAATTATTCAAACACCTGAATGAGAATGTAAGTTGACTCGTTTTCATTTTCTTCATAATGTTGTCTGACACTGTTATTTCCACTTATTATTAGCTTCGCATTGGAAATTTTTATACGAGTTTTATAATCTTATTTACTTTTTTTTTTTTTTTTTTTTTAATAAAAACTCGTAGTTTATATATGTATATATAAAAACAAACTGCCACTAGCACATACGCGCGTGTGTGTGTGTGTATACGTTGCCACTCCTCAAAGGGTCACGGTACTGTTCAAAGGTAATGTAATGATCAAAGTGTTCTTATATACAAATGTAATGTACTTAATTAACATAATCTTATAGCGCAGACACGTCATTTTTCATTGCAATAATTATAAAAAAAAAAAAAAAACTATAAAAAGGAAGAATAACACGATAGAGCAGCATATGTGTGTGTGTGTGCGTGTGTGAGAATGATTAATGCGTGTTTACAAATGTGAGCATAGCTTTTTAAAACTTGCTTCGCGCGATTTTCAAGTAACGTAGGATAAACGTGAAAAACATTGTATATTGATAAACACAATACGAGGCGCGTGTGTATATCTTGCCGTCTTTATATAAATATATATTTAATACGCGTTTAATCATTTTCAAAAATAATAAAGTATACTTCTTCGTACATAAAAAAAACACTGTGTGCGTTTTTCTCTTCTGTGCTTCGATATTAAGTTTGTTTTTGTTCTCACTTTATTGTGCGATATACGCGCTAGAAAACTGACTGGGTGGAATGTAAATCTTATTAAATATATATATATACATATATATACATACGTGTACGTGTGTGTGAAACTACGACGAAGTCGCCGTAGTTATACGCTTTCCTGCAATCAATATGCCGTATGTAATGATTTATGATGACGTAACGTAGGTTTTCCTTCTCACATACCGAAGCTTGATTAAATATATATTAGCGGCATTACGAATTAATAATATTTATAGATTCTCGTATTGTTTCGACACTATTCTTAGTTGTATGTAATTTGTAGTTTTGTATAAATTTATATATCGCTTTTCTCCTTGCAACAAATTTATTATGTTTCTTCTAAAAGGAAAAACAAAAACGCTGCGGTCTTGTGTATCGTGTAATATATTTTATATTTATTTAATGTTTTTTTTTTTTGTTTTTTATATATAACGATATATGTGTACACCTAGAAAAAATAAACGATGATTTCCTTTTCGAAAAAATTTTTTTATTTCCACGCAACAAAATTAAGAAACATATTTATAACGCGATAATATAAACGAGCAATTACGCTGCATACAGTGCGCAATTAAAATATTATTAAGATAAAATCCAAATTACTTCTTTTTTTATCTTAAATCTTAGATGTGAGAATTACGTTTAGCGCTACTTAAAAAAATTATATATTTAATACGTATTAAATTAAATACACAAAAAAAAACTTAAACTTTTTTTTAATACCTTATCTACGAATAAAAATAGATGTGACGTTAATTTGCCGATTGACTCAATTACGGTTGATGCGTCTGATAATATAACCGTTTGTGTTTTCAAACGTCGCAGTTTGGTAAATTAACACGCCCTGATGTGCAACTAGTGACGTAAAGTATTTATTACGTCACGTTGGCATTATTTGAATTTTACGTTTAAGTGGTTGGCAGTACTTGTTCGTTTGCCAGTTTCAATTTTGAACGTAAACAGCTGTAGTAAGCATCCGGATCTCAGTATCCGTATCCGATCAAAAGTTTGATTTTATTCCGCGTGCACTCAAAAAATCATCATGGGCAATTACGCGAACAAGTTGATGTTTCGTATTCACGAAAATCAAAAAGAAAACAATGAAACCGACTGCAACGTGCAAACAACACCAAAATTGCCCCAAAGAAGGGTACTGGTCGATCCGCGATCAATTACAGTAGGAATAACGAGAACTCCTATTGAGGTAAAAAAAAAAAAAAAATCTATTTTAGTTACTCATAAAATCTAATTTATTCAATACTCTGCAGAAAAACAAATTGATTGACTGTATATGATTATTACATTAGCTCATTTGAATCTTATGATGATGAATGTATGCGCAAAATAAATTTTAATTTTTTTTTTAATGAAATTTATTAGGTGAATACTCCTCCACTCGCGACAACTAAGAAAATACCCAGTGCAATTCCAAGACATTTGCAGACAAAGCAATTTCTCGAGACTAATTTGGATGTGGTAATGCCACCGTTGTCGCCTAAGAAACCTCCGTTGCCAAGATCAATAACTAGCAATCTTTCTGTGGAATCAGTATGTCAATTAATGTCTTTACTCGTTATCTTAATTCTTGTTTGTTATTTTTTCTTCTATAAATTTTCTTAGATAAAACTAGAACATATCTTCAAATTTGTCAAATTTGTTTTTTTAATACACACACTGTGGTGTATAAAATTATTGCTACATAAATGTAAACTTGTTTTATATCTCTGAGAGAAGAGAATTGTCACAATTAAAATATTGTTTCATATAATGTATACAGGATGAGAAACGTGACAATGACTATCTAACGCCGAAAGCCAATGTCGCAAAAAGGGGTAAAAAAAAATTTACATCGATAGATAAGGAACGTTACAGAGTTTTGGGATTGGATCCCAGATCTCCGGCTGCGGATTTCGAAAGAACTCCTATTTTAGTATCAAAATCTCTTGCGTTGATGAAGGCACGTTCGCAAGAACATTTGAATCGCAAAGGAAGTTACGAGACGGATGTTTACAATCCGGACAGTCCGGGAAATCTGGAAATCAGTTTGTCGCGCAGCATTCCCGAATTGTTTTTGAACGTGGCCTCGGAAATTCGAACGAAATTAAATCTGAATCAAGCGACCGAATTCGATACGATCAAATCCGAATCGAATCCGAGCGACGACGAGATTTTTGAAAGCGAAGAGGACGAAGTAACGGTTATCAATAATCCGAGATTCAAGAAGAGGCAAGAGACAACGTCGATCTCGAGCGAAGAAGAGACGTTAACGATCGTTAAGGACAAAATTAAGAAGAATGATAATTACGAAAATATCGAAATTGATATAACAAAGAATACGCGTTCGAACAACAGTGACAATAAAATCGAAGTATGGCACGATTCGTCATCGTCGGAGAAAGAGTTGTCAGGTAAGAAAGAGGTCGAGAATATTGTAGAAAAGTTACCGCGGGGAAAGATTTCCAGGGAAGAAATAATTATAACATTTGATGAATGTACCGCAATTAGTACATCTGGTAATAAAACAATAAAAACGGAATTGTGTCATAAAGACGGCAAAAGAGACGATGAGAAAAAAAGAAGGAGCATCAAACCGGATGTTAAATTTATATCAAGTGAGAAAAAGATTTTCACCCCTGAGAAAAAATGTGGAACTGAAATGTCAATGGTAATTTAAATAATATATAAATGTTTCAAATGTACATATATATGTATATATAATAGCATTTTAAAATAAAATTTATAAACATACTTTTTTTTTTTTTTTTAGAATCGAACGCCGCTTGGCAATCGATCTAACAATGGTCAAAAGATGGCATTGAACTTGACGCAAAGATCGAGAAATTCAATTGATACCAGGATACAGCAAGAAAACACGCCTCCGAAGAGATACAACGCAAAGAGCAAAAGTGACAATCAATGGGATCCGAATACCACAGTCTTCATTTAACTAATTTTAAATGATTTTAAATGTTTTTAGCTAATTTGTTTTACGATAAGGACAAATGATCGAATTTTATTCTTGATAATTTGTTAATTGAGATAAATAATTAAGGTGTATAAGTAATTTAAGTATTTTTGTATTTAAAAATGTGTAAGTTTTTTTTTCTTATTTCACTGGAGGTGTAAAATAAATAAATAAATAAAATAAGTTCGTCCCACATTTAAGCAATTTCATCTTGCGCCGGACAACTTTGATACAAAAATTTATTTGTTTATTCAAGTGCTATGCTTTTGCATCGCGCTGCGAATTTGAGACTTTGCCGCTTGAATCGAGGATTGAAGGTCTTCGCTAGGTTTTATCAAATGTGTTACGCTGAAAAATTAATATTCGCAATAGATTAGAATGACAAAGAGAATTATTATTAATTAGAACACGTGTGAAATTTTATATCAAAATAGAATTATCTGTAGAAATACGCACTTTGGATTTTTTATGACTATTTTCTTTTTCTCATTATCAGATTGTTTCAACAACTTGACTGTGATTCCACTCTCGACTTTTTTCACATTGTAGAACACGTTTGTTTTCTCGGTGAAACTCGGTTTCGCGAGTTTTCTGGTATCCATAAGTTGCGGCCGAAAGATCTTAACTTTGACACCATCGTCGATACGTTGTCCTTTGTAATTTTTTCTCTTTCGCGTAAAATTCGAGTCCGAATTTGGCTTTTGAGTTACCGGTTGCGTCGCTCTTGCTTCGATCGATTGATTCGATGCCGATAGCGAGTCTGATCCCGATGCGGTGTTACTCCAACTAGTGTTCCAGTTAATCGGTAAACCAGGCTCGGTTACACATCGTGGATCTATGTTTTGAGGTATACCGTTGCAAATAGACGTAAGTGTTTCTCCAGGATAACAATGTTTAAGTCGTTCTTCGGTGAGAGGCAAAGCAGGGTTTTTCTTTCTTCTGTGATACTGTTCTCTAAAAAATGCAATATTTAAATACATGTAAACATTAAAGTAAAAGGTGTTTTTTGTGCACGTGCGAACACACAAAATATGGTAATGACAGTGCTTAGATATACTTTGGGACAAACGTGTCAACTTCTGGGTTTGTTAAATCTTGTTGATTTCTTTTTATCTGTCTCGCTACCTCCTTGCGACGCTGTATGAGTTTTGCTCTTGTTTCTGTCACAGTTTCCAATTCAGGAACGTAAAAAACATGCAGAAGTCCACCATAAAAGTTCTTGTTGTCAATTATTCGCTTTGCCACTCTGTCCAAAAAAAACAAGAACAAATAACTTACGTGTTAGTCTTTCTAAATTGTGTCAGCAAGTTCCTATCATATTGTTGTGAACATAAATTTTCTTTAACAAAAACAGAAATATATATATATACGCACCTCGCACTTTGAATACGTGCGTAATGTATATGATACGTGTCCGTAAATTCTTCCGACGGATATTCAGTTGCCAATTCGATTGCTTTTACCTCTCCGTAAGAATGAACGAGCCTCTCTACTTCGCTTTCTAATTTCAACGCGGGTATTCCACATAGTAGCAAATGCTGTGATTCGTCGTTAATTGTGTAAACCTGTTGCACAGAGCTAGTTTGTCAAGGAAATGTTTGCCCACAACTACTTACAAGTATGGCTCTTGAATTATCCAACAATTTTTAAGTATTTGCAATAAAAATTAAATGTACACATCATTCTTGAACATATTTTAACAAGTAAATTTTTCTATATAAAAGTATATAGCAGAGTGAATTTTAATAAAACTGACAAGATATATATATATATAT
>NW_018020720.1:69169-93933 GCF_002006095.1 Pseudomyrmex gracilis
TATATATATATCTATATAATATATCTATATATATATATATATATATATATATGTATATATATAGAAATGTATTTAAAACTTTTTAGAGTAGGATACAAGTCCCCAACGCTACCTTGACTGCTGTCAACTTTTTTCCTTGTCTGTAAGGCGGTCGAGTCTTACATAATTTTTGCTGCACATGGTGAGGCATGTGTGTCACTTTGCACTTTTCTTCCGTCATAATATAATATATACAAACACACACAAAAAAACAAAATCAGACACTCGTACAAAAATAAAAAATAAAAAACACAGAAGACGTCGAAGAGCGACGAAGAGCTTTCTTCCTAGAATAGAATCGAATGATTAAAAAAATCCATTGTATGCAAAAACAAAAATTTGCGTACCGTGTTTCGCAGATACCCTCTTTTATTTATAGCCGTCGGGGGCCTCCGGCTTTGCGGAATAGGTTAGGTCGTAGTTTCGTTTATCAACAAACACGATACTCGTACGCGTGCTCTCTCACGAGCGTATATATCTGAAAATCATCGTGATGGAGCGTCAGCGAGAAGTTTACGTTCCAGCGCGCTCTAATGACAGAATAATACACTATACCGTTTCGGACCTGTTTACCTTGGGTGAGTTCAGACAACTCAACAGTTGCGCAACGGTTGAGAGATAATGGGTGCGTTCAGACAACTCAACGGTTGAGAGATCATCACTTATGAAAGGACTATTCTTCAAAATCTGATGCGGTTCCAAAAGTACGATCCAATCATAAGTGATTATCTCTCAACCGTTGTGCAACTGTTGAGTTGTCTGAACGCACCCAATCACTTCTGATTGGATCATACTTTTGGAAATACCGGTTTTCAGATTTTGAAGAATAGTCCTATCATAAGTGACGATCTCTCAACCGTTGAGTTGTCTGAACGCATCCCTTGGAGGAAAAAGAACCGTTCACGTTGTCGCTCGCGCGGTGGATCGCCAAGTGGAACTCCCGTCCCGACCAATCGCTTTTGAGGCGTCGACGAAGAACAAAGGGTGCGTTCAGACAACTCAACAGTTGCACTCAACGGTTGAGAGATAATCACTTCTGATTGGATCGTACTTTTGGAACCGCAGCGGATTTTGAAGAATAGTCCTATCACAAGCGATGATCTCTCAACCGTTGAGTTGTCTGAACGCACCCAAAGTGAAGAACCCGAAGTGCGGAAAATCCGCAAAAATCGAATAATCGGGTATTTTTCACCCGAGCAAGTTGGTCGCACTGACGGAAATCAGCGATCCCTGACGGAAACGAATGTCGTCGCCTGTGAAAGAGTAATGGCGTTCGCGGCGAGCACGCGAGCGTAGCCGCGTTCATTTCAGTATGCACAATCCGAGGTGCGCCAAGTAATAAAGTTACTAGCCCGTTGGAACGAAGCGAGTGCACGCCAATCGAATTCGCCATTATGGGTCTGGCTCTCGGTCTTCTCTCCGCGTGAACTGTGAAAAAAAACTCGTCAACGCGTGTCTTCGTCGTATTGTCGTACGTATAAAATTTTTCGTTTCGATTGTTTTGCGAATATCCGTGACGTGTTGTACGCGTTTCGACTTTCTTTCTCGCTCAACTCTCCGTTATAATTTCGCGACTTAACTGTATTCGCAAAAAAATTGCGATATATAAGAGAAAGAAGAGGAGAGAGAGAGAGAGAGAGAGAGAAAAAAAATAGTACGTGTACTCGAAAACAATTTAATTCAACAAATCGGAGCAACGTTAATAAGTAATTAAAAAAGAGATCGAATAACATGTAGATGAATCTAGTGCTCTGTTTACATTTTTATTATATCAACAATAAGTAGTTTACGTTCGACAAGAACGTTTTTCGGGTTTTAACCGCGTTGGTGTGTCATTTTTTTATACCGACGTTTCTTCGTGAACATTTCACAGCTCGCTTCGTCAAAGGTTTCAAGCTGCTCGGTCATCAGGTTTGCTCTTAAAACCCTGACGAAGTGAGCCGAAACGTTCGCGAAACGTCGGTTGATGAAAATGACACACGCTGTTCAAACCCGAAAAGCTCTTAAGCATCAAATATCGGAATAAGTTTTATACATTTTATACATTTATCATATATATCAATTAAATGTTGAGTAAATTTAAGAGTAAAATTGCAGTACATATGACAAATATTGTACTTGTATGTACGTATACAAATTTTGCTCTCAGATTATTGATTGCTCTGTGCGCGTGTTTTGTTAAATATTTGATATAACACTTATGCGATAATAAAAAAATTAATAATTTTGTAAGATAACAGTTTTAAAAAGAGACTCTGATAATTTATTATTTGTGTTTCCGCTTTACAGGATTCTTTGTCAAAAATGGATTTGTCAGTGCAAAGCTATGACGATATTGACTGACAGAAGAAGCATGTTTGATCATTGTTTTGTCTGTTATTAAAAAAGAGATGAAAATCTAATTAAAAATTATTTCGCACACAATGGCCGCAAATACTCAATTTGCTCATCCACCGCCGACTGTTAGCTTGCCTAACATGTCTGTGCCGCCGCCTCCGACTCCAAACTTATCGGCGCCACCTCCAAATTTAACTACCATAAACACATCTGGGAATTATCAACATCGGTATCCAAATCACAGAGAGAGCAATCGTGGTTTCTTTAAACCGTTCAGACCTTACCACGCTCCTAAGATTGTTGTGGGACAAGAACCTATGATGCAGGACGAGTTTGACGGGAAGAGGCTCAGGAAATCCGTTATGCGGAAAACTGTCGATTACAATTCCGCCATTATCAAGAGTTTAGAAGTAAATTTTTTAGTTTTGAATCTTTTTCGTCAATTTTTTTTTTTTTTTTTTGAATTCAATTTTCTGAGACTGTGTCTATTAAAATCTCTTGAATACTTACAGAATCGAGTATGGCAACGAGACTACAGGGATCGAAAAGCGCTACAACCAGACGTAATGTACTATCCTGATTTATTACCCCCACCAAGTTACATTGACAATCCCATAAATGCAGTCACTACGAGGTTTGTGAAAACGGCCACCAATAAAATGCGTTGCCCCATTTTTTGTATGGCCTGGACACCGGAAGGAAGACGGCTTGTCACAGGCGCTTCAAGCGGAGAATTTACTTTGTGGAATGGCCTAACATTCAATTTTGAAACCATTCTTCAGGTATTTTATACATATGTGTGTGTGTGTGCGTGTGTGTGTGTGTGTGTAAAGAGAAATAAATACAAACTATGTTATCGTAGTAGTGAAATATGTCTCTCAGAAACCAAAACTTTTCAGTCTCAAATGCGACAAATTTTATAAAGATCTTGCAGAGTACAATTGTTTATTTAGCCGCGTGCTGTACTTTAATAATTTTTATGACTTTCAGTGAGATTAAGAGGGTTTTTATTTCGGATTTTGATGGGAGAAATTTAATTCTTCTGTTTAGGCGCACGACAGCCCGGTGAGGACAATGGTTTGGTCCCACAACGAGAGCTGGATGGTTACGGGGGACCATGCGGGATACGTGAAATATTGGCAGAGCAATATGAACAACGTCAAGATGTTTCAAGCGCACAAAGAAGCGATTAGAGGACTCAGGTATACCATCTACCACACTAGTCCTTACATCTCTTGCGCCACTGTTGCCGATGATCCGTCAATCCTTGCTGTAGTTAGGACATTGGACATGATTCTCATTCTCTTCCTTTTCTGGTTTTGTGCCGTCACTTAGGCAGGGCAATATTGATTCTTGTGCGGGTACACAGATGATTTTTTGACAGAGTTTTAAAGTAAAAAAAAAAAAAAACATTGGGAATGACAAAAACTATATACGAAAATCATGGAATGAACCATGCTCGTAAGAAAAGTGCTCAGTCGCCGAGTGTCCCGAGTTAGATTTGTACAAAGATCGTTTCGACATTCTTTTTTTGCCAAGTAGGGAATTTTCAGAGAGAAATAACAAAAAAGTCTGAAGAGTCAAATTCTAATTCTTTTTGCGAGTCAATTTTTTTTTGTTTTTTTTTTTTTTTTTTTTTTTAAATCCTGAGTTTTATACTTCAAAAATTTATACTGTAGCGCTACGTTTGCAAAAAAAAAAAAATTTAAAAAATAAAAAATAAATAATCCCTAACGCGTTTTTCTTTCTGCAAAATATCGCGGTTTTAGCCGCGTGTAAAGTTGGTACACAAGGACAACGTAAAAAAATTTGCTTGCGTGTTACGTGCGCACGTGTCAGTAAGATTCACGACTTGTGGTCGGAGTCTTGGGGACCTAACTTCTGAAATTTCTCACTCTGTCCGTGTATATAATAACGATATACACATTTATGCTCATATACGTACGTAATTAAAAAAAGTGGCACTTAAGTTATATTTTGTATATGCTCTTAGGTCCTTATGGCTCTCTTGTTTTTAAGCGGTTTATTGTGGCTTAGATTATTTATTCGGCACAAAGATGTATATTTTTAAGAGTATAACAAATAAAAAGACAAATATATACGACTCTACCTATATATATATACAATATACATATATATAGTTTCGAGATTCCTATACATATATATTGATAAATAAAAGATAAAAATATCCTGTGTCCTTCTTTATATATCGTTTAAGTTTCAATAAAGCTGAATAAAGATATTTACATTTATTATTGCATGGCTATGAGAACAAAGTATTTTATTTTTTGGTTTTGTGTCACTTGTGCCTTTTCGCAGAGAGAAAGAGAGAGAGAGAGAGAGAGAGAGAGCGAACGAACGAGCGAGCGAGAGAGTGAGAGAAAGAGGGAGAGATAGCGTATAACAAAGACAAATATAAGAATAGAATTTATGTACACTTCGGACATTTTTTGTGCAATAAATGGTAAATTTTCAAACAAATTGCTTTTGATACATCACTCGGTGGTCATGTGGCATCAAAGAAAAAAAGAAACACAGTTTGGTTTCACAAAGCTGAAACTGAAAGAGAGAGATGATTTCACATTTGTGCCCAGTTAGAGATACACATAGTGGATGGGCTTTCAATTTGAGTGCCAGATATGACTGTCGCGGATGGTTTTTTGTTTATTTACAAAATATAATAATAACATTGCACATATACAAAACGTTCCTTTTTATTATTGATCTCTGTCTATTCCTCGATGGCGCATAGTACGTGACATTCGGCTAATATAAAAAAAATTTTATTATAAGTTTGCTCGAAATAATTTTTTTATTAATTTAAAAAAACGAGAACGATCCATTTAATTGCGTGTGCGCGCACTTTGCTCGTGCACACACTCTTGCTCACGCATTTTTTTTTCCTTTCTGCTTTTCCGCGTATAATTTAATTAATAATAATTATTTAATATACTTTTTTAATAACAAACGCGAGACGAACAGAAAAAGTTGACCGCAAAGGAAAGTTTGCAGAAGGTTTTATCGGTTTTTGTGTGTATGGTTTTTTTTCAGATAATAATTTTATATATACGCGCACAAAGAATTATTATTGATATACTTTTTCTTACGAGTTATTTGCATCACACATTTATATATATAATCGGCACGCGAGATAAATTTTTAAAAATAAAAAAATCTCTTCAGACGAAGCATGAGTAATTACAAACAATTTGAACGCAAACAAGTCAACGTCAATGACGTTGATGACAGGAGTTTTTTTTATTTGAATTTTCTTTTCTCTTGTACATATCTCTCTCGATGTTGCATGCGCTGACGATGACGAATCAGTAAATAAAAATGCACACATGTATATTTGATCATTGAGCAGAATCAGAGTGCTCAAGTTGCGCTCGCCAATCATCTGCAAAATATAAATTTTTTTATCTCGACTTTTTTGTTTTACAAAAACTCCTTATTTTTTCTTTGTTTTTACCATACAAAATTAAAACTTCCGTAAGACAAACACTTGAATACTTCGTTAATTAAGAGAGCAAATTTGTGTGGTCCTGGTTTTCTCACAATATTATTATTTGCGCTCTTGTACATCGTGTACGCGAGCTTGAACTTTTGATTTCTAACAACTTTCTCACGTCTCTCACAAGTTGTTTAAAATAAAGATAATAATAAGTTTTTTGTTTTGTTTTGTTTTTTTTTTTTTATTTCGTTTAATTGGTGCGTGGGTACAATTGTAAGATTAACTGTTTTTGACGTTGTCATTGTTGTTGGATTTATCGGCAAATAAAAGACAACAAACAATTTTCTTCACTCACGTGCAAATTGTTCAAATGTAACTTTTTTTTTTCTTTTGGGGGCGAGTAGTTTCAGCCCAACGGATCACAAATTGGCGACCTGCAGCGACGACGGAACCGTTCGAATTTGGGACTTTCTTCGTTGTCATGAGGAGCGAATTCTTAGGGGTAATGATCTTTTTTTTTCTCTTTTCTATCTATCTCCCATTTGAAGATTCTCAAAAGATATCATCTCTCTTTTAGTTGTCGCTCTTTTTCTTTGATTTTTTATTATTTAAACACAATCTAATTTTTACTACTAATTTTTATTATTTTTATATCTTTAAGAGCTTCGTATAATGATTCATTATTTTTATATAACATCTCTTCTCAAGTAATTCACATAGCGTATATTTTTATGTTTTTTATGTGTATTGTTTTCTATAAAAAAAAAAAACGTTTGTATTTGTATGCAATTACTTTTGTGATACATCTTTCACGCATCTGTAATTGTGTTACGTAAATTCGACGCGCGACAAATAACGTTCTTTTTTTTTTTGCGCAGGTCACGGCGCGGATGTGAAATGTGTGCACTGGCATCCGCAAAAAAGTCTAGTCATTTCTGGCAGCAAAGACAATCAGCAACCGGTTAAGTTGTGGGATCCGAAGACTGGTCAGTCGTTGGCGACTCTTCATGCACACAAATCGACCGTAATGGACGTCAAATGGAACGAGAACGGTAACTGGTTGGTTACCGCGTCAAGAGACCACTTGTTGAAGCTATTCGATCTTAGAAATCTGAGTCAGGAAGTTCAAACCTTCCGCGGTCATAAAAAGGAGGCGTCGAGCGTCGCTTGGCATCCAAGTCACGAGGGTCTATTCTGTAGCGGAGGTAGCGACGGCGCGATACTCTTCTGGCACGTGGGGTACTGTATTTGTTTCGTCGTCAATTTTTATTGCGCTGTTATTTTGAACGCTTAAAAAAATTTTTTACATAATAACGTTGAATTGTTTTTTTTTGTAGGGCGGATAAAGAAGTAGGAGCGATCGAGCAAGCGCACGATAGTATAGTTTGGACCTTAGCTTGGCATCCGTTGGGACATATCTTGTGCTCAGGTAGCAACGATCATACCTCTAAATTTTGGACGCGCAATAGACCAGGAGACTTAATGAGAGATAAATACAATCTTAACACATTGCCAGCGGGTACGGCTGGTATTGATGACCACGAAGTCGGTGAGTTCTTACACTTGTCTTGTAGTAATAATTCTAGAGATATATATCGTAAAATGTGCTTTTTATAACAAAAGATCACAAGACGATAATTTAGGTTTTATATTTTAAATAAATCTTTTTTCTCTTTTATCTCTCTCTCTCTCAGCTGACGAAGCGGCAGTAATACCTGGAATGGGACCGGACGACAGAATCAATACGGACAGTGAAAATGTCGAGAATGACAAAAGCGGCGGAATTCCGGGATTGGACTTGGATCACGCGGTTGATGAGGGCAAGAAATTTGCCAACAAAAAAGTTCCGTACAGCAAACCGATCCCGCGAAATTTCCAAGCTCAATGGAACGAAATGGAAGCTGAGGATATAGAACAAGTCGAGGCGCTTAACGCATTTGTCAATCAGTTAATAGAGACCACACCGGGTGCTGTGCCGCTGAATGAAGTCACGCCCAATGCTATTATATTGTACGGCAAAATGATTCCAGTTGAACGTAAGTAATTTAGTTCTAGAATTATATTGTAGTATTTTAGAAAAAAAATTTTTTATTGATTATTTTCACATTGTTTTTTTTTTTTCGTTTCAACTGACATTTTTCAGCGGGTTCAAAACTAGCAGAAGCGATCAGTAAAGGAACTGAGGCTATAAACAAATTAGTATTTTCTGGCGAAATAGAGGAGTTACGCGACGTAGTGGGTCCGCCGGACAATATAGAGGAAACCGAGGATTATCTGCATGATGATGGCGAGATCGATTATTCTAAAGTGCCTGAAGTAGATCTGCCACCACCCTTGCCTAGCTCGAAGTTTGCTCAGAATCCTGAACTGTTGAAAACTCTGAATCGTGGGGGCAAACGTAAATTCGACCAATTGATAGGCTGGAGTGACGGCGGAGCTAGCGATCGCACGTCCAAGATCCATCAACCTGTCTTCGGAGGCGTTTTCACGGAAGACTCGCAGTCTAGCGACACCGATCTGAGATTTGGTATCACCAAGTCGAGTGTCACCGGCGGAGAAGGCAACTTTTTCCACTCTCTCGGCCAAGACGACGATCTCAGGAAATCTGCTGATCCATTGAGAAGCAGCAATCACGGGGACGAGGATCTAAGGTTTAACGCGTCCAGCGGAACTAGTTGGTCCAGTTTGCGCAACGAGTTTGATTCACGTGGCAATAGTTTTGCCGACAAAGATTTCCGCAGCTCCGGTGCTTTCTCGTCGCAGAAGAAATCGCTTGACAACGACGCGTACGACGACAGGGAACGAGATCGCGACGGCGGTCATTGGGACGATGAGAAAGTGGGTGACGGGCCGCGTGGCAAGTCGGAAAGCAACAGCTTTGATAAACGTGATAATGGAATGGTAATGGGTTCCGGCGGTATGGGCAATAGCATGCACGTAATGGCTGGCATGTCCCATCTGCCGAATCACCATAATATGCAAAACATTAATCCCAACATGCCACCGCCGCCGCTGATGCCGCATCCCAATATGCCTCCGCATCCTGGCTTGCAAGTGAAACCGCCGCATCCCGGATTGCCTGGCATGGACGGTCCTATGCCGCCGCATTTGCTACCGCATCCGGGCATGCATTTCATGCCCAACGGCCCGCCGCCCGGTGGCTTCGGACCCAACTTCCGGCCGCCACCAAACAGCAATTTCGGACCGAATCACTTCAGGCCGAGTCCGTTAACGCCGTTCGGACCGAATCAAGGCCTGCCGTTTGGCAACAGCTTTCAGGGACCTCCCAACTTTCGTGGACCAAACGCAGGCCCGTTTGATCGGCCAGGTTTCGGACCCAATTTTCGCGGCCAGAGTTCTCAAGGTCAGATGAACAGTTTCAACTCGAATTTTGGCAATTTTGGAAAGAATGGACCTAATCGCGGTATGAGTCGAGGTGGTGGTGACAGTTTGGGCCGAAGCGGTTACAATAACCGCGGTAGAGGACGTGATAACGAACAGTCAAGAGGAGGAAGAGGAAGGGACAATTATTGAAGAGAACAGTAATTATTGTAAGGAACAGTGTGATTATCTCGATGGACATTCTTGTATTTCTCGATTTCCTTCGTAAAAAGGAAATTCCCTCAACAGAGATTTAATGTTACTATAATGTATGTACGATAATGTGCCGTATAAATAGAGCTCATAATCGAGTGACAATTACCAAACTCGTGTCTTCGTGGGAAAAAAAGAATTGTAATATAGAGTGGTGTTGTGAGAATTGGCAAGGCGAAGTATTTTTTTTTTTTGAAGGAACTACTGTTTCACAAGTTGCCTTGCGAGGAAATTTATGTTCCATCAGTGGAGCTTCGATGATGCTAATTGCATCGAAAACAAAAAAAAAACAAAAAACAAAAACAAAAAAAAACAAAAAAAAAAAAACGTTTAATCCCAAGGAGAAGAACAACCGTGTAACAGAGTCTGCATCTGTCTGATTATCATGTGAGAGGTGTGAAAGTGTCGGAATATAATTTTACCTCTCTTTCTATACATATATATACACACAAATATACATATATATACACATAAATATATATATAATATATATATATATGTACATAATTATATATATTATATATATTATATAATATATATAATTATTATTATATATACACACACTAAATAAAATGCGAAATAATGTACAGTTACCCTTTTATTTGTGCGTTCCCGATTTCGCGTATAAATAAAATTAATAATCTCTTGTATGATATGTGATTATACAATAATACAGCGAATAATGGATCATGATTTTGAAGTAATCATGGTTTTGAAAGAAAATAAATAAATTGCATCTCTTAAGATAGATCGAAATCAACATAAATGAAAATAATAACATAATTTGACGGGATTATTGTGTGTTTTATGTATGAAAACTCATATTTTTTAACTTTCAGTTTTGAAAATTAAAAAAACAAAAAAAATAATAAAAATATCTAATAAACTGATCTTTATATAAATGATCTGTATAATTAACAAAAAAAAAAAAAAAAATCTCAGATATTGAATATCTTCATATGTTGTTTGTATTTTTAGTTTATTCATATTTTAAGTATTCTCTCGCGCGGGCGAGAATTAATTCTCCCTTTATTGGCTAAGATCAAAGTGGAGCACCGACGTTAGTTTACTTACCGACAAATCTCGTAGTCATGGTTACGTAGTTTCCAATGTGCGTGCACCACTTTAGCGCTTCTGAAGTACGTTCCAAAAATCCTATTTTGATAAACCAGAAACTATAATACACGTGACGTGAAATATAGGATTTTAGTAACCAAAGGTCTGTTCTTTTTACCTGAACTGGCTACACTAGTTCAGAGTTCATTTTTTTTACTTCACATTAAGCCCGTTCTACATTGATCGCAAGGTATAGATCTCGTAGAATTGACCAATCACGCTGGTCAATTGGCTGATTTGATCAATACGATTCGTCAATTCTACCAGACCTGTTCCTTGCGTTTGCGCTTGCGATCAATGTAGAACAGGCTTTAGAAGAAGAAAGATAACCTAACCTAACCTAACCTAATCTCTGAACTAGTGTAGCCTAATCTCTGAACTAGTGTAGCCAGTTCGGGTAAAAAGAACAATCATCAAGGTAAGATTTCGGAAAGTATCTCTGCTGAGCCATATTTGGCCACCAAACCAAACCTGAGTTGCACGTGCGCGTCTGTAACCCTCAGAAGTGTGCGATGACATGAAGTAGTTTTAAAAAGTAAAAGCAGAAGTTACAGGGACAAAAAATGGGTTTAACCAAACAATATTTGAGGTACACACCAGCGGGTAATGCAAATATAATTGCAAGTCCTCGATGCAACGTTGTTTTTGTACCATTGGAAGCTCAAGAGGGTAGATATGTAGCTGCTGCTGCATGTGAACATGTATATATTTGGGATCTGCGACGTGGAGAAAAAGTAAGTAATTTAAAAGAAAGAAATAAAATAATAATTATTGTGTTAAAACGTAACGATTGACAGAGCATATTTTATATACACTTATATACAACTTTTTTTTATAGACACTAGTGCTTTCTGGTGAAAAAGCATGTGTAACGCATCTAACTGCGTCACCGGACAAAAAACACATAGCTGTTGGTTACACAGATGGGACAGTAAAAATTTTTGATTTGAGTTCAGGTGAAAATAATAGTATATTTGTAGGACACAAATCTGAGATAACAGCCTTGGCGTATGACATTCTAGGACACAGATTAGCTACTGGTTCTAAGGTGAGAAGTATGTTTACGAATGTAACTTAAAAAAATGTGCTTTAAAAGTTATTTTAGTTATTTATAAAATTTTTTTTTTAATATGACAGGATACAGATGTCATTGTTTGGGATGTTGTAGCAGAAACTGGAATATGTCGGTTAACTGGACACAAGGGTGTGATAACCAAGTTGATATTTATGAAGGAAAAGAATATTCTTGTTAGTTCTAGCAAAGATACGTTTGTGAAATTTTGGGATTTGGACACGGAACATAATTTCAAAACTCTTGTGGGCCACAGATCAGAAGTGTGTAACTTAATATTATGCTTAATTATATTCTTATTTCTTAAAACACATATTGCTGTTATTTGACTTGATATTTATGCAATGATAGGTTTGGAGTTTAGCTTTGGTAAACAATGACGAGTATTTAATAACAGGATGCAACGATAGAGAACTGCGAGTTTGGAAAATAACTTTTCTCGATGACAAAGGTATTGAGTGCGATACTGCAATAAGTAATTTGAGCCTGGATGAGGATGTTGAGGAAAGTGTGGATACCGACATGGTATGTATTTGCTTTTTGTATAAAAATACATTTGGTTTTACATGCCAGAAATACAAGACTACTCGAGCTTGATATTTGTCTAGAAATATCCAATAAAATGTGAAAAAGCTGGGAGCATATTGAGAGCTGGAGGAGGTCGTGTGGTCTCTCTAGAAGTTGATTCCACATGCAAAGTTGTCGGATGTTACGGAGTGGGAAATTCTGTGGAATTGTTTTATTTATTACCCAATGACGTGGTAAAGAGTAGATTTACAAAAAGACTGAAGAGAGAAAGACAGAAAGCTGAACAGTAAGTTAAAATTTCTGACAAAAAAAAATCAAAATTTATTTCAGAATAAAATTTCAATCGCTTCTTGTTATCAGGGAAGGAGACGATGCAAAGAAAGCGCTATCGAAGGAACCGTCTCTCAAGGACAAGATAAAACGTTTACCCGTCGTTCAATTTTCCGGTAAAGTAAAGGGACTCGACTTAATTCTAGGCAAAGGAAATGAACTCAGAGTTAGTAAAATTACATATTTATGTAATTTTAGTAATTTTTAAAATTACTCGACGTGGTTATTATTGTTTAAATTTTGTTGATTTTTTGTGTTTATTTATTTCGCGCAGTTGTGCGTTGGAGTTAACAATAACTCGATCGAATTACATTCCTTGATTGTGGAAGAGAAGAATCCCGAGGTGAGATGTTTGCGCTCGATAACCGTGCATGGACATCGTACAGACGTTCGAGCTATCTGCTTCAGTTCAGACAATTTGGCATTTGCTACTGTGAGCGGAGATTCTGTTAAACTATGGAACAGGTAACGTATGTACAATATAACGTACACATTTTCAAACAGCATGATTTTAATCAACAATATGCAGGATTTTATTTTTTTTTTGTTACATGACGATTGTTTCAGGCCAACGTTGGCGTGTTTACGTACGGTGCCGTGTGGTTATGCATTGACGGTAACGTTTGTGCCGGGTGACAGGCATTTAATTGTTGGCTTAAAAAGCGGTAAAATGCTTATCATTGACATTGCATCTGGTGATATTTTGGAAGAAGTATCGGCACATTCTAAAGAACTTTGGAGCGTGACATTATTTCCTGACTTGGTAATGTCAATTTTTTAATACATTCAGAAATTTAATATCTCTCCAGTAACCGCTTTTACTTTTAAATCTAACTGATACATTTTTTTTTTTAATACAGAAAGGAGTTGCTAGCGGCAGTGGTGATCAGACGGTGAAGTTTTGGAATTTCGAACTCATTCAGGATTCCGACTATCTTATAAAGGCGAAGGTTCTCTCGGTGGTGCATACAAGAACGCTCAAGCTCGAAGAAAGTGTATTGTGTGTAAGAATAAGTCCGAATAACAGATTCGTTGCTGCTTCTCTATTGGACTCCACCGTCAAAATCTTTTTCTTGGACACATTTAAGGTATCGCAGTAAATTTTATAAGCAACTTTACAGTTTTTTTTTCAGGTTTTGTTTTCTAATAAATAATATTCCGTGTACGCGTGTTTTTTTTTTTTTTTTTTTTTTTTTTTTTTTTTTTTTTTTTCTAGTTCTTCATATCGCTTTACGGACACAAGTTACCGGTACTGTGCATGGACATATCCAGCGATTCCGCGCTCATAGCAACCGGTTCCGCCGATCGCAACGTTAAGATCTGGGGTCTCGATTTCGGCGATTGTCACAAGTCCTTGTTTGCGCACGACGATTCTGTCACCGGTCTTTCGTTCGTGCCCGGAACTCACTACTACTTTACGTCTGGAAAGGATGGCAAGATAAAACAATGGGATGCTGATATATTTCAAAAGATCGTCACGTTACAAGTAATAATATTTGTTTCGTTAAATAATTTGCGCGACTTTGTGTGCGTTGCGATTGTTCAATCACGTGCTTTGTTACACACAGGGTCATGCTGGTGAAAGTTGGAATTGTTGCGTTTCGCCAAACGGAGCTTATGTCGCGTCGTGCGGTTCTGACAGAGTAATTAGATTGTACGAGAAAACTAACGAACCTTTAGTATTGGAAGACGAGGCCGAGGAAGAAAGAGCCGAACAAGAAAACGAATTGGCAACCGGAGAAACTACCGCGGTTTTGGGACAAAAGCAACAAGCTCTACCTTCCAGAAAGACTGTTAGCAGTGAAAAGGCTGTGAGTGGAAAAAAGAATGCGTAAATTTTTTCAGACACAGAATTATTACAAACTTTGCACAACGAAATATCTACTTTGTTTTGTTTTTTTTTTTTTTTTTTTTTTTTTTCAGGCTGAACTGATATTAGAATGTTTAGAAGTGTCCAAACAGTTTGAGACAGAGTTGAGTAAAAGTGAGGGCAAAACGCCCGTTCTTCCTTTGCTGATGCAAGCGTACAATTGTACAACCACGCAAGACTTTCTATTAGAAACTTTCAAGCGCGTTAGAACAAGGTAAAGTGTTTCAGAGAACACCGAAGAAGTGTTATCGCACTTGTATAAGAATATAAAAAAAAAAAAATGTGATAAAATAATTTTTCAGCGAATTGGAAGAGACGCTGATGTTGCTGCCGTATTCCGCCGCTTGTGATATTCTGCAAAAACTTTCTGACTTGTTGAAGAGGGATTGTCACACCGAACTGGCAGCCCGAATAACTTTGTGTTTAATACAAGCGCATCACGGTCCGATAGTGGCCAATCAAAATCTTTTATCCACACTGGAGATGTTGAAGAAACTCGCTGTGGAAAAGATATCCACGTTAAGGGTAATAAAACAAATTTCTTATTTGTAATAGGCTTGAAAAAAAAAAAAATGTATTGTCTCATTTTTACTTGACTACTGATTGTGTGTTTAACAATTTATATTAGGATACTGTCGGTTTCAATTTGCATGGAATGATGTACATACAACGTATCATCGAGGAAAAAGAGGGAGTGAAATTCTTTAGAGACGCTACTAAGAACAGCAAGCACAAGAACGCGCTCAAGCGAAACAGAGAGAAGGCTGTAAAGAGAGCAATTATGAATCTGTAGGTGGTCCTCTTTGAACGACAACGGAGAGACTACAACAAGTACAATCGATTTTTATATGTTTATGTAGATAAATATAAAGCAATAAACATGTATTAAAAAACTTGTTTTTAGTTTTTTCTCACAAAAGACGGCAAAATGGAAATTAGTCGATCCGTTTAAACGGGTTTTTGGGACTATCGCACACGTCGCAATCGGTAAAGGCCATTCTACAATGAGTTGAAAATGTCCCGTTGCCAGTTGCAACTACTAAGGAAAAAGTATTATTTTACGCGCTGCGGTTGCCAGTTGCTGTTGACAAAAGTTAAAAGTTGACCAATTCTCTTTTAGCAACCGCAACGACAAAGCGCAACCAGAAATAGTACTTTTCTTTTTGTAATTGCTACCTTTCGCAACTGGCAATGGGACATTTTCAACTCGTTGTAGAATGATTCTAAGAATTGATCAATTACAATTGTTTAGTGATGAATAAAAAGAGATAGAGAATGGCCGCGTCTCAGCAGAACAATTGCTGAGAGTTGTCTTGTTAAGGCCTGGTTTATGCGGGCAAATAAGGCCTTGTTTTGGCCTTGTTTATGCGGGTAATAACTATTAATTTATGCCGGAATTGGGGTACACAGTTCAACTATAGGATTTCAATGCTTCTGTTATATTCTGTTATGCTTCTGTTAATAAACAGAAATATTAAAATCTTAAGCCCGCATAAACCAGGCCTAACATTTGACCTTGATTAATTGGTTTTAAAATTAAAAGCCAATCATCATGTTTGATCGCGCGTTGCAAAGCAGCTTGTTCTGCCGAACGCAACCAAATGACGCTTTTAAGCGTTTATAGCGCGACTTGGACCATATATATTCCACGTCAATCATACTTTAGGTTATGGACAAGTTTTGGGTTTTTATAGTTTTAACATGTAACCGTTTTGATTTTACACGTTTAATATCTAATAATTTATATTTTATGCGATAAAATTGTTTTTTTTTTTTTTTTTTTTTTTTTTTTTTTTTTTTTTTTTTTTTTTTTTTTGTAAATGTGATCAAAATTATGATGGCGCAAAAAATCCGTCTTATGTTTGCAACTGCAATTATGTTAGGAGTGGTTGTCATAATACTTGAGGTGTGTATATAAACAAGCGTATAAGTGAGAGCACAATGTCAACACTTGATAGATTTTCTTCTGAACCTAATTTTTTCTTATTTTCAGTTATGCTTGCTACTCTACAATTCCGTGGATTTAACTTTTTCAGGTAATCCACTATTGTCATTGTTGTTGTTGTTGTTGTTACTGGTATTATAGAAGTTTTCTAAATTAATTAATGATTTCTCTCATAATTTTGTTTTGACACAGATAACAGTGAAATACCTATCATATTATGGTGGACACCATTTGGCAGTGATACTCAAATAAAAACTTGCGGAAATGCTAGATGTTATTTAACGCACAACCGAACATTTGAAACCAACGTGCGCTTGAAAGTATGATATCTTGTTGTGCTTCACAATTTATATACAAACAAAACAAGTTATACTTGGAACTAAGTTTTTTTTAATATAAGTTTGAATATCTCATTAATTTTTTTTTTTTTATAGAGTATTTTATTTTATGGGAGTAATTTTCGCGTTTACGATTTACCTAATTGGAGAAGCAATGTAATAACATGGGGCTTGTTTCATGAAGAATCTCCCAGAAACAATCCTATACTGGTTCATGAGAAAGCGCTCAATCTTTTTAACTATTCTTCGACATTTAGTAGATTTAGCAATGTACCGCTCACGCTTCTTGATTTGCCAGATTTAGAAACGTTAATAGGTAAAAATAAAATGTGACTGCAAAATATTTAAAAACATGTGTAATTAATATACACACGTGCGCATACGTATATACATAAATTTCTAGCAAAGACACATTTTGTTTCTGCCAAAGAAAAATCTGTATTAATGCAAACAAAAAATTTAGCACCAGTATTATATATTCAATCCGACTGTGATACTGCTAGCGACCGAGATTACTATGTCTTAGAATTAATGAAACATATTCGCGTTGATTCTTATGGTGCGTGTATAAATAACGCTCGGCTTGATGACAGGTAAATTACATAAAAATAGTTTTATACCTTTTAAAGTGAAAAATAATTAATAATTATCAATTAATAAATTTATATATATATATATTTGTTCAGGCTCAGAAATAACTATCTTGATAAATTAAACAATCATGAGTTTTTATCTTTTGTGGCTGAGTACAAATTTACCATAGCCTTTGAGAATGCAATTTGCGACGATTACATCACCGAAAAACTATGGAGACCACTTATCGTCGGTTCCGTACCTATATATTATGGATCACCATCTTTCAAGGTAATTTAAGATAGAAAGTAAATCGTTTAAAAGATTTATAATATGACTTTTACCCATTTATGTACAGATAATTTAATTAAAATAAATTTCTTTTTTACAATTAAATTTTCTATTTCTATCTGTGTAAAATTTTTTTAAGGATTGGTTGCCAAATGATAAATCTGCCGTTTCCATATTAGACTTCGCCAGTCCGGTAACGCTCGCCACCTTTCTGCACGAACTTCTGAGAAATGATTCCGCGTATGAAGAATATTTATCTCACAAGCTGAATAATCACGAGTATCGCGTTACGAATAAGAGATTGCTAAATGTGCTTGAAAAGAGACCATCGAAAGTTCCTAATGAATTTGGAAATTACGTGGACAAATTTGAATGTTTTGTCTGCGAACAAGTTCAGAATACTCACAAATCACAAGAGATTAGTATAGTAACGAGAAGGCAATACGATTGCCCTTTGCCGAAAGATCCAATAAAAAGGGATAAAAGCAGCAAACGTAATTGGTGGAAGGAACAGTGGAATATTGAAAAATGTGGTGCCAAACTGCTACATCATTACGTAATCAACAATATCAGCATTGATGTAAATCATTTTAATGAACAAAAAATGAATATGTACGACAACAACAAGTGTTGATGCGAAAAGGAGAATTATATAGACATAGTTGCAAAGAATTTCTCTGACAATTATAAACATTCGATTGTTTCATAAAATTGTTGATTGCTCGTTAGTACGAAATACGTATAAATTTTACATATGTTACAAGCATTACTCTATTTTAGTATTATATATATGTATAAATATCTTTTTTTTATATAACATTTCTTTTCTAATGTGTATAAAAAAGCAATAGAAATTATTTAAATGCATTTTACAAAAAAATTGTTTAATTACATACAAGATACTTTTTTTTTTTTACAAAAACTATCTTGCGTATAATTTTTTTTTTTACAAAAAATATGTGCAAAATTGTGTAATATACATAATGGAAAAGAAGATGTGCGTGTATGTGTACATACATATTGCGTTCCGTCGGGATTTAAATCTGTCGCAATCAGGTGATTCTGCTGTGAGCGTGTGTTTGTTTTATATAGATATATGTGTACACACACACACATGCAATAGTATTTTAAATAGTATTTTTTTTTGCAGACAGCATTATAATTTATTATTAAGAATCTTGTTTAACGTATTAATGATTAAAATTTGTGCCACTTCGCTTCGGCATTAGAAAATATAGCATAAATTTTGAACGAAAGCTAAACTTTTCGCAAAGTAAACAAAGTTTATTTTTTTTTTTTTTTATTTTTTTTTGTTTTCACTTCGTTGGTTTTACTTGTAAAACTGGCGCAGGTACTTTCATTAGGTCGCACAAATGATTTCTAACAGGACGTAGATCTGCGATTGGTCGTTCCCAATCTGTCTCATTTAATTTTGTAAGTATATTTGCCAAATCCTCCTCCGTTATATCCATCTCTTCTCCGTAAAGAGTTAACGCCTCGTAAGTGCGCACGGCGGTTGTTTTTCTCAAACTTGTATATTTGTGACATAGAAATATACTCAACTGACAAAACGCTTTCTTCGCAACAGGACCTCGCACCTAAAAAAAAAAAAAACATTTTACATAAAAGTAAGATTTTAATCATAAAAAAAAAAGAACAATTTCAGTCATTTAATTTAGTCGATTCCGGCAAAGCTATATTCCGTTAAAATTTAATTGCTCAAATTTTCTGTATAAAAGTGTTGTTTTCACAAACCTGCAATAACTGGCAAAAAACATTTATACTGCTGATAAGCAGTTTCATATTATTAGAACATTTTATTTCGCGCTTCAATAATCTCAACATATCCTCCGCAAACACATCATCATTGTCCAAGACGGACTGAACGCAACCTGAACTCAATAAACGATCCAAGAATGCCAGCATCGACGTTATCATCCTTTCATTTTTGTGATTTTTCTCGAATATATCTAAGATCATAGACAATATCAGAGTCCTATATGTATTTTTGGAATTTTCTATGTCGATTTCTTGTAAATAAGTAAACAAGGAAACGCTGGAGTGTTTTACCTGGTAAAATAGAAATATTGTGAATCGATTAACAAAAAATCTAAATAAAATTTTTATTAAAATAAGATTGTTATCGAAGTGATTACTAATTTCTTTTTTTATTTCTACTATAAAATTCTTTATTTTAATAAATTTATTAAATTTACCAATGATTCGCTCAAGCCACCAACGCTGAATATAATCCCGGTTAACACGTGGGAATTATACAATGGAAGATCCAACATCTTGATGAACCGCGGAAACGTTGCGGATTCCATTCTCCATTCGATAGTCTCCTTGCATTCGTTGTAAGGAAATATAGTTTTCAACTCATCGATATATGGAATATTTGGAAGCGGTGGGTCGCTGTGTTTCAAACAAGAGAAAAAATAAATTTTTTGTCTAACACAATCGCGTCCCGCTAATTAATAAGACAATATGTATCTCTAAATTAGTGATAAATAGAGATTACTCTCTATAAGTCTTTTAAACTAATAATATGTGAATATAAGGACATGAAGAGCCGTTCTCGCAGGTGGTTGTGCGTAAATGTGAGAATATATATATATGTATTCACGTGTAATATTTTTCACATGAGATTTTTTTGGAATTGAAATAACAATTCTTTAAATCAAATATGATGCTAATATTGCATCTTATATATGCAGGGTCCCCAATAACGTGAAAAATATTACACGTGAATACATACATATATATATAGTATATATTCTCTCATTTACGCACAACATCCTGCGAACTGCTCAATATGTATCTCGCTTCATTTTTTTTTTTTTTTTTTTTTTTTAAAGGATTAAAATCAGAGAGAAAAAAGTGAGAGACAAAAATTAACATCACAATTTAATAAACACGCATACCTGTGTATAAGAGCACTAAAAACAATACCGGCTTGAGCTCGAATTCCATCTATCCTTTCGACAGCTTGCCGCGCGATACCGCCAATGACATTGCTCATTAATTCTTCGGTCAACATGTCGGACAAGTTTGCTTGGGACACTAAATTTGTCAATACCTAGAGACAAGAGACAGATATTTTGAGAGTTAGCAAATAGAGCTCTGTTGTGCATTTATTACTGCGATGAAAAATGTTTTAAATTTATTTAATTTATTTTTTGTTTCCCGCAATATTTACGCACATGTAATCCAGTTATGGCCGCTTCTCTCACCCAAGCGCCTATATCACCGCGACTGTCTATTGTGTATTCTTCAAGAGCCATTAGATAACAATCGTACAGGTGTGGCACGAATATTCGCCACTTGTCTGAAACACGAACATTTTAAAAATGTTTTCTGAATAAATAATTTAAGTAAGTTAATTTTTACAGGTGAGATATGGATGACTCCATAGATAGGAGGATCTCACCTGCCTCGTCGATTCCCAATGTCTGCAATATCATTACTAATGAATGCAAAGCTTCCTTCCTACTTTCCGCCCACTTTAACGTACTCTCGTTTATGCGAGTGCACGAGATCAACGCCGTTATAAAGTCATCCACTCTTTCACGAATTACAAATAATGGAAAATAACCTGTAAAGAACGAAACGAATTAAATACACGTAGGTTTGACACCGTATATACGGATATAAAATATAAAAAAATGTTAAAAATTGTCTTTTGTTTGCAAACCTATTGCTTGCGCAAATCCTATTCGAATGAGTTGATTGCTCGACTGCAAAGATTCTAAATAACGATTCACAATGGCATATCGAGTATCGCAGTCAACATCCACGTAATACTCCATAAAAAAATTCTTATGCGCCTCGGCTGCTTTTAATTTAACTGCGGACACCTCGTGACTCAAGCACTCCTCCAACAACTTTTGCCAGTCGTCTGCGTTAATCGTGACAAACAAATATATAAGTGTGTGTTGACGTAAAAAGAATTTATTTTTAGTAAATCAAAAATTCGTTTACTTTATTATACTTGCCTACAACGTCCGAGAAATGAATGGGAAAGTGAACGATGGAACATTTTTTTATCAACACGGCACAAGCCTGTTTCATCAACTCCCCTCCGAGTCCTTTAAACAGTCCTCTGCTTCTGAACGTACGTATTAGATCCTGTATGTCGGCCACAGCCGTAACACCTGAATAAATAAATAATCGATCCCGCTCGATTAATGAACGTTTCAAAGAAACGTCTATATTTTCATTATATTCGTAAAAAAGAGAGACACATTTTCTCACCGATGATATTCTCGATTTTGTCGTTAAGATGGTTGTACAGAGCTTCGAGAATTTCCGCGGTGGCTAGCACCGCGCCATGTCTAACATTTAAATCGATCGAATTCAGCATGTCTAACAACATAGGTAGTACCGTGTTTATCATGTAATTCGGATCGGTCACCGTCAGATTGAAAAGCGACTGTAACGAATCACTAATAATTTATATATAGAACTGAAAGTGCATTGTGTATGCAACACAAGTACATTCCGTTTATATCATTGTTGTAAAAAAAAAAAAAACATCTTACCTTGGCCGAAAGTTCTCTGATCGCGGTGTCCCAATGCGTGACCTTCTTCGCGACCAGGTGGTCTATCAAGGGATTTCTGTATTCCTCATATTGCGCAATTTGTACACTAACAGATAATGCTGCGTAAGCTTTGATCAAATTTATATATATATAAATGGGATACGCGGATATGTCGGACGAAAAATGTTTGTTGTTGTGTCGAACAAAATTTATTTACCTGATTTTGAGATACGTGTGATTTCTCACTCCAACTTCAAAATAATCAGCGAGGGTTAGTATGTCAATGCCGTGCGGAAAATTGCCTTGTCTTCCGACGTTTTCTTGAAACGCGGCGGACGCTGCTCTTCTACAATTTATCTAACAACAAATGCGATATTTTGAGCGTTGAATTATAAGTGCAATAAAAATAAAAACAATTAAAGCAAAGTCACATGTACGCGATTCGTACTTCTCTGTCAAAACAGGTCACGACCAACAACATTGCCGCGATTTCTTTAACGTAAGGTTCGAAAACATGCGGATCGTAAGCTCTTGGAAATGACCAGCATATGTAACAAGCGGCGTCTCTGATCAGATAACCGATCGATCCGTAAGCTCTGGGTTCGTCGAAGACCAACGCTTGCAAAACCACGGGGATTACGTCATTCAGACTATGAGGTAACAATAGGCCACGTCTTCCTAAAAAAAAATATACACGTTAGTGCAAGTAACAGTAATAAAAAAATTTCTAAAATTTTTTAAGCGAGAGAAAATAGTACCGAGTTCAGCGAGGGCTAAGCAACCACCGTGCCAGGCCGAATCCGACTCGCGTCTAGAAAACAAGTTTAGCACAAATCCCAGAACGTCGTCAGCCAAATCCATTGGCAGTCTGGCTGTTATTCTGCCAATACCTTTCGCAGCAGACCATCTATATCCGGACAAATAAAGTAAAAATATGTACACACATTGTCATTTGAATGCTTTGTGTTCTTAGTTTACATATTGAAATATTTGAATAAAAAAAAAAAAAAAAAAAGAAAAAATCACTCACATACCTGATGGTAATTGCTTTATCTCGAAGACTTTCTATGAGTTGTTCTATTATATCCTCAATAGCTGGCGGAATCTCCTGATCTTCGTTGTCATTCGAAATAGGTTTCTTAAGATCGGAAAAAGTTTCAATGGTCTCGGCATTGTCTGTTTTTACATTAAGCATGATGTTTATTGGCCGACTTATTTTTTGATAACGCCACGATGCTAATTTTGTTCTCAGTAACACCAGACCTGCGAAATATTGCAAAATATTATTAGATGCACTTTGTAAAAATCATTTAAATAAAATGTAAGTTAAATTCATTTGAAGATACCTATGCGTTGAACAACTTTTATTCCAAATTTCCTAATGAGATCTGCCGGATTGTCACTCAATCGAAGTTTCAATATATTGTCAAGAAGCATTTGACTATACGGCTTGACATCTTCCCTGGCACTGTGTTTCAATATTGAAGCTATTACAGCCAGAGGCCCGTGTCTGTAAGGATCATCCTCTATGCACTGAAAATGTTTGAGAACATAAAAAAAAAATCTTATTTTTGAATTAGTTAGCCATTTGTTATAAACATGTTAAAATCCCTCCTTTTTTTAAAGTAATATCTGTGTTTTTATAATATATTATATATTATAATATAACGTGTATTATATATTATAATACAAGTGTTTTATACCTTTAAGCACCACATAATCATTTCTTCTAGATATAATCTCTTGACATCTGATCTTGTTAAAAAGTTTGCTATTAAAAATACAGCTGCCACAGCGCACGCATCTTTCAAAAGACAATATTGTTTGCACACTTTTAAGATCCTAAAATATATTAGAATTATATAAATTACACCGTCAAAGCATTACTCGTCATTCTACCGAGTTTTAATGTATCTAAAAAAAAAAAAAAAAAAAAAAAAAAAAAAAAAAAACATACCTGACAACAATAGTTTGTTCTAAATCTATATTCTCAGATGTCTCCAGTCGAGATAGAGGAAATGGTATTTTTGAAATAATGGACAACCATACAAGAAGAACATATCTGGTTTCCCACGTTTCAACATCTGTCGGATCTTGCTTTTCGAGCATTCGGAGCACGGGTAAGAGATCTATCACCTCGTGCGGAAGATACGTGACTATCTTCTTGTACGTCTTCACAGACATGATTATAAATAAATATTTAAACGCGTTGTGCTTGATAGTTTCCGCGCAATTGTCATCTTTGATGATCGACAATAAAGACTCGAGTATTCTCTCAAGATAAGGATCTAAGAGTTGATGTTGATCCTGATATTGGGACAAGATGAAATTAAAACGATCCCTGTTTCTCTCGACTAAACTCGGTGACAAATCCGGTTTCTTCAGTTCCGCTATCAGAGCTGTCACTTCATCTATTTCTTTGAAACCGTTAAAGCCGCATCCGACTTTTTCCGGATCTGCGCGATCGTTCAGCACCATTGTCTCATCAAATTTTGTCCCGTTGAGTTTTCGAATGTGATAATTTTCTGTGACCACCGCGCCACGCGCATACGACACACAGGTTTTCAACGCCTTATATGTATTCGATTACTTATTTGAAAACTGTCATAACCGCATTGACATTTTTCACGGATCTTTATACTACGCTTTGACTATATAAGTATGGACTGCTAGTTCCCCCCACTTTTCCCATTTAAGCAATGTATAAGCAGCGTAGGTAACATAGATAAGAAATAG
>NW_018020720.1:95043-98363 GCF_002006095.1 Pseudomyrmex gracilis
GACCACGTGACGACCTATTAGTTATTGGCCCAAACTCAGAGTGCGCTGTTCAATGTCGTCTACGGTCAGATCTCCCGACTAGCAGTCCATATTTATATAGTCAAAGATACTACGCTAGATCGCTAACTTAAATAGTGGGGATCAGACCAAAAAGTGAAGCCAACTCTTAAGATATGCCGCCATTTATAGTACGAAAGCACCAACTTAACAAAACACTAATGGCTAGTCTACAATGGGAGTAAAGCCTATGTCACACTACGGATTGGGATTGAGATTAGATTGAAATTTGACCAATCAGAAAAAAGAGAATCAATTCTAAGTGTACTGATCTTCGCTCTGATTGGCCAAATTGCAATTCAATCTCAATCCTAATCCGTAGTGTGACATAGGCTTAAGTAGGTTTGGTTTGGTGCATATATGGCTCAAAGGACCTATTCAAGTTAGTCCATACGCCATTCTAAGCAGTGGGAGTAAGTAGTATACATAGACGTAGAATGTATAGACTGAGCGTTCCCTACCTTTGCCATGTTAAGAAAACGTCTTTAACTGTTGAGAGAGACAGCTGGTGTTGAACAGTAGCCTCATCTTTGTCTAGCGAAGTAGTGGGGGAAAAGAAGTCTTCGCTGATTGATAGAATAGTAGTGGAAAAGTGGGGGTAGAAAAATAGTGGGGGTGAAGAGGAGTGAAAGAGATTAAGGGGTGATGGCGGGTTAGGGTTAGGTGGTAAAACAGTAGGCTTCTTCTTCTTTCTTCTTTGCTGTAATGGCTCTTGCCCCGGTGAGAAAGGAGCATACGCCAGTCTTTGATAAAACAGTAGGCCCTGATCCCACCACAGACATTGATAGACAGAGAAAGAGTTACTGTTCAAAGTATGTTGTCTCTCTCAACGTTGAAGACATCTTTTCAGCCAAACGCGCAGTCTATATATTCTACGTCTATGGTTTCATTAAAGTTTCAATGAAAAAAAGCGCTTTGGAGCGAATAGGAGCATGTTGGGGCATGCGACGTGAACAAACCTAAAGGTTGTTGCAGTTTGTGGCTCATTGGACCAATAGAGAAATAGTCCACATGCCATTGGCTGCGTTCGGCAAAAAACAAATGCTGAATTGTTACAAGATGACGCTCGTGTGTGCACACGAGCGGTAGTTCTCGAAACGCAGGCAATTATGTTGCGTGTTGCAACATAACCTCGTTTTCAAAACTTAAAAACACAAATATATCTAAATATACTAGTCCTAATGAAATATTTACATTATTATCAGTTAACGAAAACAAAAAATCGTCGCCGTATCACAATACCGTCAGTAAGAAAATCTCGAAATGGATATTTTGAGAGCGGAGATAGCAAAAAAGCGTAAGGAATTGGAAGAACTTTGCGTCTTGGTAGGTTAGGTTAGATTATTTGTTTGTCATTTATATATGCGATTAATGTATATCTTTATTCTGAGATATTACTTTGCAGGAGAACAATAAGAAATATTTCAAAAGAAGTCACTTGATATCAAAAGAACAGGAGGTGCACGAAACTGACAAAGGAACAAACGAATCTGCTCCGTCTAATAGCAACCAACAGTCAGAAGAATGTGTGACAGACAACAGTTCTGAACATTTGCTGTCCAGACAAGAAGTAATCAGACGATTGCGCGAACGGGGAGAACCTGTATTATTGTTTGGCGAATCCGAAGTAGAAGCGTTTAAGAGATTACGAAAATGTGAAATTCTCGAGCCAGAAGTGAATAAGGTAAAGTAAATCCTCGTTTTATGTGTCATATTGATTTTGTACACCAGAATTTCGTATCAAAAAAAAGACCGAAGCTTGACCGTGCAAATTGAACAGGGTTTTAGAAATGATTTCCAAGAGGCCATGGAGCAAGTGGACCAAGCTTATCTCAATGAGATCTTGACGTCGTCCAAGTCCCAGAGTCTCGACGGAAAGGGAGATGTGAACGTACCCGACGAGGGTGTTACTTACGAAGATATACAAAAAATGGCGGCTAAACTGAACAAAGGGGACAAAGATTTCGATATGAACGTCATCACTCTGTTTGTACAATATTTGGTGCAAATGTGGGGCAATCAGTTGAACAGTCGGTCAACCGTTGAAAAGATGAGCACAAAGGGAAAAATGAACAGCGCCACGTATGCCCAAACAAGAGAGTACTTGAAGCCTCTTTTGCGAAAGTTAAAAAACAAATCTCTCCCCGAGGATATAACGGACAGTTTGACAGAAATTGTCAAACATTTGTTGCAGCGTAATTATATATTGGTACGTATATATTGGTACCAATTTTACATGTGACATCTCTGTATAGAAGTGCAATAATAAGAAACATTTGTACGCTTAAGGACGTTCTCCGACTACAGTCGTTAGCAACCTACAATATCTCTTCTCATGAGTAAGTTTGTACTGCTGTAACAAAGTTGAGCTACTCAGCACTGCTAAGACCCGCTTACTCTGCGCAGAAGTTCAAAACTAGCTGCAGTACACAGCGCACATAAATCCAGCAAAACAAAAAAAAGCTACACTTTGAAAAACAGAGTTGCTTGCCATATTATTTAAAATCGTATTTTAATTAGGACACTCTCCACCACCACATACTTATTTGTTCAAAAAATCCTAAGAAAATTGTCGTCAGTAGTTTTAAAAAACCCCACTTCACAAAGGCTCAGCATAGGAAATCCGTGTTAAAAATTTGAAATATAAATCTTCCATATTTTGGAATTTAACATTGCTACCCCCTATTATCCAAAAAGGCTACGTATAAATAAGATCATAAACTATGTGTATCGCAAACTTAAAGAAAATCAATAATTCGGAGAACGTTCTTAATGTAAAAAAATTGTTGAATGTTTTATAAGCAAAGTTAATTGTTTTATTTTATTTCTTTAGGCTAGCGACGCCTATTTACAAATGGCTATAGGTAATTCTCCGTGGCCTATTGGCGTAACTATGGTCGGTATTCACGCTCGTACCGGTCGGGAAAAAATTTTTTCGAAAAACGTGGCCCATGTTATGAACGACGAAACTCAGAGAAAGTACATTCAAGCGCTCAAGAGATTGATGACCAAATGTCAGGAATACTATCCGACAGATCCCTCAAGATGCGTAGAGTATTCGAAATCTTGAACTCGTATATATAATATGTAGAAAATTGAGTGGAACAAGATGGTATATTTAAAAATATGTGTATATATCTTATTATATTATCATTACAACCCGACAAAAACGTAGATTATTGATTATTATATAAAGATATCCTCTATAATATAAGGTCATAATATAAAACTCTTTATATCTTTAACGTAAAAATATATATATA
>NW_018020720.1:98444-114245 GCF_002006095.1 Pseudomyrmex gracilis
ATATATTAATATATATATATTAATATGCAAAAATAAATAATTTGCACTTAATAACATTTAAAAATTTATACTTATAAGACATAATTTACATAATTTTGCAAAACAAAATACAAAAAATTCCTAAGATAAATTATACAATCTCTTCTATTAAATAAACATACAAAAAGATGTAATGAGACTATTTGATCTATTTGATCTATCATTGTTTGACAATGAACATGTGTTTACTCACTCTACGATCATATGATGTATATGTACATGTATATATAATTTATAGAAATAACATTTATACTAATTTAAAACAAAGAAAATTTATTTCGACAAAGATGTTAATTCATTTGTTTTATCAACAGAAGCCGTAATGGCGTTCATCATGGATCCTCTGTAAAAAATAAATTGAAATTGGTTGCGGAACAATAAAATTCATTACGTATAATCAATAGTATAAAAATATATAAAATAAACTTTTTATGCGAATTGTACCTGACACCTCCTACTTCTAAAGCATGAACACCAGCGATGGTGGTACCGCCGGGTGAACATACTTCATCCTTCAATTGGCCAGGATGTCGTCCGGTTTCGAGCACCATTTTCCCAGCGCCTATCAGTACTTGCGCCGCAAATTTGGTGGCCATTGGTCTTGGCACACCTCTTCTCACAGCTCCGTCTGCCAACGCTTCTATAATAATATATGCCTAAACGCATACTAAAGTTACAAATGTGTTACCAGTTTTCTCTACACATGGAACGAGAGTGTTGTAACAACTTACAAATGCCGGACTACAACCCGTTAGACTTCCGGTAGCATTCATAAGGCTTTCTGGAATATTTTGACTCATACCAATGTAGGAGAACAAAACGTCTATTAATTCCAAATCTTCTTGTTCAGCATTCTCACTGCTGTAAACTAAAAATCACACTTAGATTGGAGATAAATCAATTGTTCAACGTTAAATCTACACAAATAATTTCTCATAACGTACCTGTAATTCCTTCCCCAACCATCATAGGTGTGTTCGGCAAGGATCTAATTACTCTTGGTGCGGTCACAACTGCCGATAGTTTCTGAAATTATTTCATACGTTAAAATTGTCGTGTCAAAACAAAAATCTTTACTTTTCTGACTGTTACATAAAATCTTGCTCTTGCGCATACAGTATGTAAGACTTCCAAAGGTACTCCAGCCATCACCGAGACAAAAAGTTTGTTCTCCAATTTTTCACCAGATACTTTTGGTATAGTTTTGAGCGCGTCGTCCAGTATATTTGGCTTCACTGTCAAGAATATGACTTCGCAGTTGTTCACAACTTCGTTGTTCTTCAATGTGAAATGGGCGCCCAAATCCTTCCAAAACTCGTGCGTTCTGTTAGTACGGCCGGAAACCCAAATATTGTCCGGATTTAATACACCTGTGTGTGAGTGTTACGTATGTAAATAACCAACACGTATACATCTTTGTGGCGTGATTCTGTTTCAATTAGATTTGCCAAAAAAAAAATAATAAAAAATAAATAAATAAATAAACAAAGACAGGAGAATTAAATTACCTTTGCGAATTAAACCAGCACCTATGGCGCTAGCCATATTTCCACCCCCGATGAATCCAACTTTAAGAGATTTTAGATATTTCTCTATAGTTTTATATTCTATCATGTTGACAGCGGTGTTTGTTGCGATAAACTTCGTTTTTCGAATATATCAAAAATAGCTTCGAGCGACGGAGCACGTGCGTTAGGTTTTCTCTTACGATAAGATATCTAACGTTCTGCGCGACACGTGCGTTGGATGTACTTTTATTTAAGTATATGTGTGTACACGTACACACACAGAACTCATCAAGAATCCGCGCAATATAGACGCGGGGGGGGGGGTATGAGAGCAAAAGGGGTGGTTTCCTCTTTGGGGGAACGTTTTGGGAGGAGAAAATAGGAAGGAAGAGCAGCGACATTATCGACACGACGCGGTTGTGTGGACCATAGACGTATAATATATTCTCAACGTTGAAGACATCTTTTCAGCCAAACGCGCAGTCTATATATTATACGTCTATGGTGTGGACCATAGACGTAGAATATATAGACTGCGCGTTTGGCTGAAAAGATGTCTTCAACGTTGAGAGAGACAACATACTTTGAACAGTAACTCTCTCTCTCTGTCTATCAATGTCTGTGGTGGGATCAGGACCTTACTGTTTCATACCACCTGTAACCTGCCATCACCCCTTAATCTCTTTCACTCTTCTTAACCCCCACTATTTTTCTACCCTCACTTTTCCACTACTATTCTATCAATCAGCGAAGACTTCTTTTTCCCCCACTACTTCGCTAGACAAAGATGAGGCTACTGTTCAACACCAGCTGTCTCTCTCAGGCCTGGTTTATGCGAGCAATAACTGTTAACTTATGCCGGAACCGGTAAAGTTTAACTATATGATTTTAATACTTCTGTTTATACAAAATTGCCGAATGCGTATAAACAGAAGTATTGGAATCCTATAGTTAAACTCTACCGGTTCCGGCATAAGTTAACAGTTATTGCCCGCATAAACCAGGCCTCAATGTTGAAGACATTTTCTTAACATGGCAAAGGTAGGGAACGCGCAGTCTATATATTATACGTCTATGTTCAACACCAGCTGTCTCTCTCAATGGCGTATGGACTAGCTTAACAGGTCCACTGAGGCTGTGTTTCAAAATTNACTGCCAGCGCTAAAGATCTATAGTTTAAGTCACATATATTATACAATTTTAGCACTGGCAGCGTGCTGGCAGTAAATTTGGAACACAGCCTGAGCCACAACAGCACCAAACCAAACCTGTCTCTCTCAACGTTGAAGACATTGGGTGCGTTCAGACAACTCAACAGTTGTACAACGGTTGAGAGATAATCACTTCTGATTGGATAATACTTTTGGAACCGCTGCAGATTTTGAAGAATAGTCCTATCATAAGTGATGATCTCTCAACCGTTGAGTTGTCTGAACGCATCCATTTTCTTAACATGGCAAAAATAGGAAACGCGTAGTCTATACATTCTACGTCTATGGTGTGGACAAGCGATTGGCTACAAGTTAGTTGGTACAGCGCTCGCTGGCGCTATGTTTTACCTCTAGAGAAACCGCGCGTCTTGCTCTTTAGGTCCCCGCGTCTATATCTCGCCAGTTCTTGGATGTGTACATACTATATATACGTGCGTACTTGCACGTGTGGTAGGTAAGGACAGTCATATGGCGCGCTGACAGTTGCGTGACTTTTTGTTTCCTGCGCGGACCGATTGTGTGCGTGTGTTCGCCGATTCGGTGAAACGTTGAAAAATAAATTAATTCAAAATTGTGCCGAGAGCGCACAGATTGAAAAACACGCGACGAAAAAGTTTTATCCCCCCAGTCGCACCACCTTTCCAAGATGGGAGTAATATTTCTCGAGCACATCGGTGGCACTCGTCTGTTCTCTTGCGCATCATGCGATACCAATCTCACCAACAGGTCACACCTCGTCAGCACGCGTTTTACGGGTGCCACGGGACGCGCTTTTCTCTTCAGCAAGGTCGTCAATCTGAATTATAGGTGCGCCCGTAATAATTTTAACATCAGACAGAGAAATTGTTTTTTTTTTGTTTTTTTTGTTTTTTTCTAACAAAACGCGATGTTTGTTACCTACTACATGTTCACATCAGGCTGTTGGATTCTGCTATTGTGTGTTTGCACTTGCCAAATTTGTTTTTTTTTTCTTTTTCCACACAACTACTCTATGTTCAAATTTTGTAAGAAACATGAGCAAAGAAAAAAGAAAAAAAAAAATGCAAAACTCGAGCAATTTTGATGTGAATACCTACTACTACCAAGTGTTTTATTATATATTTCAATGATTTATGATGATGATGTAGACGCGATTTAACTCTATGAAATAATGCACAGTGAGGTACAGGATAGAGTGATGCTGACGGGTCGTCATATGGTTCGAGATGTCAGCTGCAAAAATTGTGACGCTAAGCTCGGATGGATTTATGAATTTGCAACAGACGAGCAGCAGCGATACAAAGAAGGACGTGTTATCTTGGAACGAGCTCTTGTTACAGAGAGCGACGGATTGAATGAGATTATTTAATATTTAATACCAAATATAGCGTGCTTTTTTTTGTTTTTTTTTTTTTATTAGTACATTTAAGGAACTTAAACATGGGTCTTAACCACATGAGTTGTAACTTTTTATAAACAGTTCGGTTTAAACCTTGTCAATTATTATAACTGGACGTTTTGGTTATTAGTGACCAATTTGTTCACGCATAGCCAAGTATTGACAAAGCTCATTGATGTGATAAGCGACATTCAACATTTTTGTGAATAGGATATGATTTCTCCTTTTTATATATATAAACACCACAAATATAATAGCGTAGAATTTAATCCTTTGTATGTCAATCTTAATCTATATATTTTGTATCACATCTTATTCATAATGGTTGTTGAATCTATATATATATATATATAAACTAAGAATAAAAAAAAAAACAAAAATACACTATTACACACTATTTTCCTGTAGATAAAACAGACTTCTCTCTCGTACTTCTGGCAAATATATTTGTCAAAAACTTGAAAAAAAAAAAAAAAAAAAAGAACATACAGAGACTTTAGCGAGTAAATTAGTGTATATTGTGAATGAGTGCAATAAATGAAAATGTCAGAACATTTTTACATAAGTTTTATTTATACACGTTTCCAGTAGGAGTCACACCTGGACGGATATATTGTGAAACGTGTTCTAATGTCTTTAGCATAAATATTGCTTTGAATATAAATTTTCATTCTCATTGTTTATATTCGAAGCGAATAACGATGATCGCGACGTTGAAATTCGTATGTTGTTGACGTTAACGATAATTTTTGTAATTTAAACAACAACAACCGTATTTTGTGGTACAATAAGTTTTCGCAAACTCGATTGAAAGTCATTGTTCTGCTCGATATAAACAAACGTTTGTATATATATTATGTAAATACGGAAAAACGAGAACTTGACATTCGTCGATGGTTTTCGGGTTTGAAGAGCGTTTTTTTTTTTTGTTTTAATATACCGATCGGTTTCGAATGTTAATTACAACACGCCGTCATCAAGTATCAAAAACGAGAACTGATTACACTCGCGGTATAACAGATAAGAGATATCCATTATCAAAATTGAGATATACTTATACAGCACTCGGAACGATGGTTTTGAGTATCTTTACAAGAAAATACTTGAAACATTTATATTTTTACAACTTACGTATTTTTGTGTTTTATTAAAAAAAAAACGTCAGTTTATATCATTTTCCTTCAGACGCGACTATATTTCACAGAATGTTTTCGTTTGGCGTCGCGGAATATTTTTTCAATAAACTTTTTCATACTCCAGTGAAGTAGAAAGACGATCTTCTCAGAACACGATCTCTCAATTATAATCTAACTAATAATACGCAAGAGAGAGAGAGAGAGAGAGAGAAAAAGAGAGAGAGACGAGAGAAAAGGTAATAATAAACAACGTAGGCACGGTTGAATTACGTCGTTGTACGTACACACATATTTATATACGTGTGTGTGTGTATGTGTGTGTGCGACTACGTGCGGTCGACGCACCCGCGGGAAGAAACGAATTGGTGCGCCGGTGGCGCGCGGATTCGTTACGATTGGTCGTCCTGGTTGGCGTCGCGACCAATCTCACAACGGAATAAGCGAGAGGCGACGGAGCGTCATGCAACAGCAATTTCCCAAACAGAGGCGCCAGGGCATTAGAGGACGAAGGCAGCAGCAGCAGCAGCAGCAGCACCGACGACAACAACGATAGCGAAGCGAGTGTGGTCATGTAGTCCTTGCCGCGCCGCATGGTGGATAGATGTTTCTCAAAATCACCGGACACCGAGTAAAATGCTGTAAATTTGTGCGTCGTCGTCGTCGCCGTCGTCAACGCGGCACCGGAAAAAGAGTGCGTGGTTGCCCAAGTAAAAGCGATCTCTCTCTCTCGTCGATCGGTCCACCTTTACCATATATACACGGTAATCATAAAATGCATTTTTTCTTGTTTTTTTTGCTCGCATCGCGTGAAACCCGCGGAGTGAAGGGAGAGGAGAAAAAGGAAAGGAGAGAGACTCTCTCTCGTGTGTGCGCTCTCGCGTATTGTTTTTTTTTTCTGTTTTTGTTTTTGTTTTTTTTTTGCTCTCGGTGCGAATTAATCGGCGCGACGAGACCGTGTGGAAGAGGACAACACGCGTTCCGTTGTGTCGTTCACCGCCTCTCTCGAGTATATTTGGTCCGTCCACCCCTCGGTTTCGACAAGCCGCAACGAAGCTATTGTCGCTATTATTTGTGCATTTTTCAACCATCCCCCTTGTGTTGTATGTTGTGTGTAGAGTTTTGTTTTGCTTCCGAGATCCGATCGCCGATCGATCGATCGCTCTCTGTCTCTCTTTCTGTCTCTTTCTCGATCGTTCCCGGGACGACGGATCGGCCGCGAGCGGACGGAGAGACTTTTAGTTTTTATTTTTCCTCCCTTGTGTGTTTTCGTTGCTTCGTCCTCGTGTGCCTTTCGCCAACGCGTTTTAATATACGTACATGTATATACGCGTGCGTCTCTCTCTCTCTCTCTCTCTCGTGCGTCTCTTTCTCGTTCGTCACCGGTTTCTCTCTCTCTCTCTGTTTCTTGTTCCTCTTCATTCTTTCTCTCTCTCATTCGTTCTTACGCCTGTGACGTGTAGGCAGACGTTGAGACAAGGACGGGACGAGAGACGGTGATACCTGAAAATTCTCTTCGGTTTCCGGTAAAACCGCGTGAGATGGACAAAAGTGACCGCCACGTTGGTCATCCGGAGAGTGCGCGCGATACTTTTTCCGGATGTAAGGAAAATTTTTAAGTGCCAAGTGTTGTCGTCGTCGTCATCGAACAACGCTTGCTTCTTCCCCCGCAAAGCGCTTCTCTCTTTCTCTCTCTCTCTCTCTCTCTCTGTCTCTCTCTCTGTCTTCCTCTTCCACATCGTTCCGTGTCTCTCGCGCGCGCGATGCCATTGCACCGCCGAACGGATCGCCAGCGGATCGCGCAGGAAAGGGCTATAAATATACACGCGCATCGCGCGCGGGGTAAACAAACTTGACCTCAGTGGAATTCTTATCTGGCTTGTGTGTGCATATATACACACACGTAGGACACAGGGTTTGAGGTTATGTCGCGCCTAATGTCTCTTCGTAGGAAATCGGTATTGTGTATATATATATATATTGCGCGTTTACGTTGTACGTACGCGCGGGCGATGATGACGTTGCGAAAGAGCGGGGGGGGGGAGGGGGGCGGGCAATAAGGAAAATCCGTTTCTTAGGGAAAACGCGGATTGATAGCTTTTGATTGACAAGAGGCGCGTATCGACTGTTGCGTGTGACAATCGTTCATCTGTGACAACAAAAATCCGCGGAACGTCAAACCCCCCCCGTTATCACATTATCGTTCGGTTTTATCTCTCTCTCGTCACGTCCGATGAAGATCGCGACGTTTTTAAGGAAAAACTTTTTTTTGTTTCCGCGCGACCGCTCGAATAGAGATCTGTTAGTATAACAGCGCAGCGATAGAAAAAAACTTTCGTTTTGACGAGTGATTTTGAACAAACGCGTGTGTTCTCTCGCGGGGAGAGAACGACGTACCTTTTACGGCGCACGCTGTCTGTGCTATTCGTAAATTTCGCAGCACATGAAAAAAAAAAAAAAAAAGCGTTTCGATTGGTTTACAAAGATCCAATTTTTTTAACGTAAACAAAATGACGGAGGAATGAAACCTGATGAAAAAATAGTTTGTGTTTACATCAAGTTTAATGTTTACATCCGTATATAATTTTGTTTGTATCTTTTGTGAGTAGAAGTTTATGTTTGCGTACGAACTCTTTTTGTATATTTATGTACATGTATGTGTAATGTAACATTTTGAGATAAATTTTATTTTTGTACGCTTTGCCATTCGCACATGAAAAGTATTTTTCCTAAGAAGTTGGGGTTTCTCGGACTGTGTGTGTGTGTGTGAAATTGTATTGTTTGTATTTTGTTTTGCACACCATATGTGTTTCTCTCAAACTCAATGGCAACTTGTGAAATTTAATTTTTTCTATTATTGTTTTCTTTTTTTTTTCCCCTAAACAGAATACCGGCATTTGTAAGCTTGAATTGAAGACTGTAAATACCAGTGCTGTGGCTTGAATAGTGATTTTAAACTGTACGTTAGAAGAAAAATTTTATTTCGTCGTCGTTGTCGTCAAAATGAAGTGGACAACTGGTATTCCCTTCTGTGAACAAGTAAATGAACTTACTCGTGTATTCTCTCAATGGAACGATTGCGAACAAACTGTTGTTATATTTGCGCTGGTGCGTCGTATACCTCCAATTCAAAAAAAGTTTATCATACATGCGATGCAAAGTTTGCTGCCCTCTACATCGGAGTTGGAGACAAAGGAGCAAAATGCCAACAATCCAAGTAACTACAAATTTTCTAGTATTGTGCTCTTTTTTTTGTTTTGTTTTTGTTTTTGTTTTCAGAAGGAATATCATGTTTAATAAACAACAAATTTTTAACTTGTTCACGTTGAAATTTAATCAGACGGTAATAATTTGAAAACTTTTTTCTTACTTCAGGTTATATCAATGCGTTATCAAATGAGACAACGGAAGTAGCGATTAATCAACTCTTAACGCATCTGCCCTTACTAAGGCCCGGGAACATAGAGTGCAAAGAAAGTTATATAGTAGCATTAACAGAGTTAATAAATCATTGTACGAGTACTGGACAGCACACCGAACAAGCGCAACGGCTCTTGAGTTACACTCTAATACATCCAGCTATGTCTAATCAAGACAAACAGAGTTTAGCTCGGTGGCTTACAACTTTGGAAGATCGTATTAGCGGTGCGCCTATTACTAATTTTGAAGATTATCCAAATACTTCACCAAGGTAAGTAAAGTAAAATCTCAATGCGATATAACGTCACTCCCTACGTATAATCCCGTAACTCCAAAACGCAAATTTTAGAGGAGAGCAGTTTAAAAGCTTAAAAGCTTCATATAGTTTCTCTAGTTAAGGAATCTTTCGATTTTAAATTTTTACTCATGAATATTTTTTTTTTAATATTTGGTGACCATAAAGAACATGACTTTCTAAGTGTCACTATGCAATAAACTGAAAATCCCGTATGTGACACTTATGTAATTATAGGTAGGGAGTGACGATAATCAATGAGATTATTGATAACATACAAACTCTTATCTCTTTTTTTTTTTTTTATATATGAAGATGGGAAGGTCTTCCGTGGCAGAGGAACTACAAACACCCAAACGAACAGACGAACTTATTCAATATTCAACCGAGCATGTTTAATATGCAACCATATTCGACCATGTCCAGTAATCGTCACCGTAATCGTTCGAATAGTCTGACGCCGCCGGTAATGCCACCGCATCACCTCGAAGTTGTCGAACGTAATAGTAACAACTTGAACACTTTATGCAGACAGAAAACGCGCAGCTATAGCGTCTCCAGTGATCACTCGAGTAAGTTTTTTTTTTTTTTAACTTGTGTGTCGTGTAACAGCGTTTCCTTAAGTCGTCAGGGGATCAAGCTTTTCTCACGACTTTAAGTTCCTCTATTTCTTTGGCATTGGGTGCGTTCAGACAACTCAACAGTTGCACAACGGTTGAGAGATAATCACTTCTGATTGGATCGTACTTTTGGAACCGCAGCAGCAGATTTTGAAGAATAGTCCTATCATAAGCGATGATCTCTCAACCGTTGAGTTGTCCGAACGCACCCATTCTTCTTGAGTGGGGAAAGAGTCGTGCTTGATCTTCAATATGTAGCTTATGTTCATTTTACACAATTGTGCAATTAACGCAAGTGTATGATAGTAGAGCACGAGAGGGGGGGGACCTTTTAGAAAATTAACAAGAATAGATGGATTTAAGTCGAAAAGAAAAAAAAAACACTGTATATATCGGAATTTCTGTTTATATCTGCGATTCTGTTTCAATGGCGATTATTTTTACTTAGGCAATATTATTGGTTTGAGTCAATTGAGCCCGCAGAGTTCCTGTGCAAGTAGCCGTAGCGAGAGTCGTTTGGATGATGCTTCAAATCGTTCACTTGCAAGTGGCATGAGAGGTATATGTGCAATTTTAACGCTACTGCGTGACGATAGAAATTTAGTTTTTTTTTTTTGTTTTTTGTTTTTTATAGCTTTGTTATGTAGCTTCATATAGTATGTTGTATTTTTTTTTTTAAATCTTTTTTTTAACTTTAGAATTCTCAAGAGAGATATCGCGTCAGTTTTTCTATATATCTAATTCCGATAAGATATTATTCTCTTTCACAAATTTGACGAATGTTGATGATAATCTAATTGTGAACTTTGTTCTTTTTTTTTTTTTTTTTAGATGTACAATCATGGCTTAAGACATTGCGTCTTCATAAGTACAGTTACTTGTTTGTCAACATGAGTTACGAGGATATGTTACAATTGACGGAGGACCAATTAGCGGATCAAGGAGTTACGAAGGGCGCCAGACACAAGCTGGCTCTTTCCATTGCCAAACTGCAGCAGCGGTACAACACGCTCGTGAATCTTGAAAAGGGCTTGATGTCTAATGTCGATGGCATGCAAAACGCTTCGATTTCGCAAAGTTCATCGGTGTTGATTAACACGGTGGAAGAACTCAAAACAATCTTATCCACCCCTATGAAACCGAGTCAGGAAAATGATCCCCAAGACATCCCCACGCAATTTACGAAAGTAGTCGGGAAATGTGCGTATAAAAGTTCGAGAGAGTTTTGAGATTTTTATTAAAAATTTGTATTTGGAAAAACTTCTTAAAAAAAAAATAAAAATTGATCTCTCGTTTTGTCACAGTATGCAGTAGATTAGCCTTGATGGAGAACACGGAGGATAACGTTTTGTGCGGATGCGTCAATATTCTCGAGAAGATACTGCAACACGATTGTTTTAATCCGAATCAGAAGGAGAAGGTGCAGCAATGGCGCAGCAGACTAGGCAATCCACGACCGACTCCGAAGTAAGTAGAATACGGGAAAAAAATTTTGATCAAAAGATGATGGAACTATATTGTGCGAACGTTGTTTTTTTTTTTTTGTTTTTTTAACTTGATACGTTGAAACTTCAGGTGGCAACACAATTACGGACATAACGGATATAACAATAGAAGGTATCCGCAGCAGCACAATAGAAAACCGAGCTTGAATCACATTCATCATAATCAGGCACACAATAACCAGTATATGATGACTCCGCATCGAAACAGTATATCCACGCCATATCTGCAAAACAGTCAGAATCATAATATGAATAACCTGAACATGAGCAACTTGCGCACTCTACACATGACCGAGAAAAGATCGAGTTTGCAGGAAACTAGTTTGCAGGTAAAAACACTTTTTTTTTTATTTATCTTGACAAAGTTTTGCACACGATTGGGGTTTTTATTCAGTTGATGATACATCGCCTCTTTTTTGTTTTTATTTTATATAGCAATTGCAGAAAACGTTGCAGCGCACGCATAGCGCGTCGCGGGATCATTTTCTGAGACACGCTCTTAACGGGACGAACGAGACGACGGAGCCGGAAATAAATTCCCGTCTGGAATCTTTGTGTTTGGAAATGACCGAGCAAGCAATTGGTGGGTTCGGCGAGGTCTAATCTTCCATATGTTTTACATCTAAAGAATTTTTTTAGTAAGTCCCATTTAAACACAACAATTATTTTTCGGATTATTGAGTCCGAAAATTCATTTGCGAGAAACACCTATTTGCCAAAACACGAGTGAGCGGGATAAACGCGCGCATTCGTGAGTTATCGTTTTAAAAAAAGTAAGACTTTAACAGGGAAACGTGTATATTTTTTTTTTTTTTTTTTTTTTGTGTGCAAATAACTACGTGTACACACACTTACGCTTTAATCTACCAAATGAAGAAAAATGTCTCGGTACACGTGACATTCTTACTAAGAGAAAGGTAGAGATAGATTATTCTTTGAAAATCGAATAACTTATCACACAAACACACATAGACACACACACACACGTACACAGGTGTAAAGCATATTTTTTATTATAACCAATGCAATTTATGCTATTTAAGTGACAGAATTTGGCTAGCCAAATGTTATTAGAAAGATAGATTCTTTCCTCGACTATATTTGCTGCATTCATATTATAAATCTAGTGTATAAAAACAAAAAAGGTATATATGTGTACAAACAAACAAACACATTCACACACACACACACTTTTACCATATATATACACATATATACATGATAGAATTTTATGAGCAAGGACTTTTTAAATCATATATAGCGCACGCGAAAGTACAGAAAAATTGAAGCGATAGGAGAAAAAAAATGAAGCAAAAAAAGAAAAAACGCGCGTCGTTTATATCATCACGCGATGGTTTTTTTTGCAATATTAATTTTTCACGTTATCCATTTTAAGAAATGGAATTTGATTCTACAGGGGGAAAAAAGATAAATGTTATAGTGAATGTTAAAGAAATTAATTTTTAACAATTGGACTGATTTTTACTTTTTAATATTACTATATTATTATTATTATTGTCATATTATTATAATATTTTTTATTATATTATACACCATTGTCCTTAACATCACTTACTTCTATGTTAACTTCTACTATTCATAATCGCGTCAATATCATTTATTGCTATTTTTACAAACACAATCACTACTATATTCCCGCTGCTACCATCGTCATTCTTTTATCTTTAATATTATCTCGTATTTTCTTACAATCACTACGATATAAATTGCTCTTACTGTACTGTTGTAAACTCCATTTACATAGAATGAGCATACTTAGAAAAATTTTCTACTTTGTCATATGAGTTTTGGATCTACGCGTAGTAACGTCTCTTTGAAAACTTCAATCTCGATTATATATGACAAAGCACGTATGGCAGCGTGTATGCTTCGTAGTTCGTAAATAGATCTCGTGATTGTTTTTTTTTTTGGATTCTCTTTAGTTAACGAACGGCATTTCGCTCTGTTTTCTTTTTCTTTGTTAGTTATTTGAGAAATCAAGTGAAGCTCTATTTCACACGCGAGTAAAAAAAAATTTATATATATACAATAATGGTTAATAAAGGCCTTAAGTGGAGAGAAAAATGAGAAGAGCGAGATGTGTAAGTAAGAGATGTAGAAGTTTGATATCGAAAAAAAGTAGCAGCGAAATTTCGAGGAAAAGGTGGGACTGGCGCTCGACATTTTTACGGCGCAACATCGAATTGTGGCTTTAACGTTCACCCTTTTAAATCTATAGCATGTTAAAAAAAAGAAAAAGTAGCATTGCGAGTAATATGTAGCATAATATTTTTTTGTGCAACCGCAAAAAATTTAAATTTATTAAATTGCATATAGAGAATGAAATAAAATAATCGATGACATGAAGTGAAAGGTGAAAAATGAAAAATAAAAAAATAAAAAAAAAAAATAAATAAATAAAAATAACGAAAGACTGAATAATTCACGCGTCGCGATCCGTCAGAGTTAGAGTTCTTGGATGCTTCAATGTCCTTCCGTTCGCACGGACCTCGTAGGCGCGTGAATAAAATAATTGGATAAGACTGCGAAGAAGGAAAAACTTGTCAAAATATTAAGAATTAGCACACGCGACTGGGGGGAAAAAGAGAGAAAATGAAAAAGAGCAAGAGGAATAAGATTAAAAAAAAAATAATAATAAATAAAAAAAAAAAACGACCGATATATAGTTATCGAGATCGAGTTTAAAGATACAGTTAGTTGATTAGTATATTAGCAATTATTGTAACACAATTATATTCTACTAATAGGGTACTATACGTGTAAGATCGCGGTGATTTCTTGATGAATCGTCCAGGAATAACTCCTGCTAAAAGAAAAAAAAAAGAACTGTCTATATTTAGTAATAACCGTGACACAAAAGAAATAACCATATTTAATAACAATCTATTTCGTTAACACATACGTGATATGTTTTACTTGGTCAGCGGCAATAACAGCACCACCAAAAAAAAAAACTCCGATCAGTTGTGTGTGTATATATATATATATATACGTATACATATATTATGTATACATATATATATATATATATATATTTATCTGTATGTATATTATGGACGAAAAAAAAAAAAAAAACTGAAACTTGAGAAATGATCAAAAGCTAGTCAAACAATTTTTAATTTTTACCAATTTAACATTTATATAGTTAATTAATTGTACATTTAAATTTACATATATACACCACACATATTACCAGAAAAATTACACTTCCTCATCTTTACACATACACACATATACCCTATGCATTCACTGTTATATATGCACGCAATAAATAATAAAAGCGAACGTGAACGCATGTAAGAAAAGCTCAAAGACTGCTCCTAAGCGACATCAGGAATTTCATTCTGTGCGTAGAATTACTACTTATATTTCATATATATATATATATATATTATATATCTTCTAATTACTACTTATATTTCATCTAATTGAGGTGTAATCTAATTTCCAACTGATAAAGGGCCGGACCTGAAGACTATAAAGAAAATGCAAAGAGATTTTATCTGCGAAGCGTATATACATATATAAAACAATTAAAGCTAAACAAAAAAAAAAAAATAAGAAAAATAAAATTGCAATCAATCCTTCCGAAAGACGAGGCCGCCGCTACGTTAATTTTTTGTCAAATCGATTGTCGCATCAAAATCCCCATCAACAAGCAGTGTTATTGCTTACGATACAGCGGTAACGCACTGTATTTAGTACTTACACTTTACTTAGAGATCATGTTATAGACCAGTTGCGCGTCTTGATCAAAATTAACTACCGGCGGCGATTATAGTTCATGACTTTCGAAGGTGCGAAGCTGACGATGCGTAAGAACGAGCGATAATGAACAATTAATCGCATAATAAGAAAAAAAAATCACAATGTGTTATTTTCAAAAATCACAAACAATGTACTAACAAAGAAAAATAATGTTTCTTTCGAAACGAACATTTTTGTTACACAACAGCAATAACAAAAACATTTTTGTTCGCATTTTGTGCCATGGTGGAAAAAAAAATTATGAAATTTAACATGTTTACACACACATGTACATATTATATATGCATATATATATATATATGTATGTATACGTAAGAAAAAGAGATAACAAAATGTATGAGAAAGCAACGAGATTTTCTTTTTAAAACTTGAGATCGACGCTTTGTTGATATATTAGATAGAACTTTTAATTTGTGCGTGTGTTACGTGAGAACAATCTCAGGATTTATATATTTCTAGGGAGTGTATATAAACTTATAACAACAAGTTTCGCAAACGATCACGCAAACGCCGATAAATTTGTGCTTTTTTTTTTTTGATGTGTGTGTGTGTGAATACAGGCATAAAATTTTCTTCCAAGCGACACAAAAAGAAAAAAAAAATATCGGAACTGGTGTGCGTATCGGCTTTTTTCACAAATCAAACTTTTTCTAACTTTACCTCTCATTTTTTCATCCTGAGATTATTCCCTCGTTGAATCGCGCGCGCGCGCGCGCACGCACGAATGCGATAACAATTCTGCTAATATATAAAAAAGCATCGAGAGAGAGAAAATAACTCTTTGTGATTTTTCACACACAACGCGATTGACAAGATTCTTCGCGCACGTGAGTACATCTTAATTGAATCTGGTTAACCGTAAAGTCCGAATAACATGTACCACGTACGCCGTGTATTTTTTTT
>NW_018020720.1:114255-115500 GCF_002006095.1 Pseudomyrmex gracilis
AATCAATGATGTTTCAATAAAAAAAAAAATAAAAAAAATAAAAAAAAACCACGATTCCTCTTTCTCTCTTTCTCACGCGCGATTGGTATTTTTTTTTTTTTTTTTTTTTTTTTTGTCTTGTTTTTGTTATTGTCTGCTCGGTAATCTTAGGTTTACAATTGGGAGATATAGATATGAAAGTAGAGATATGCGCTGGGGATAAAATCCGCGGGAATACTTTTCGGCTGGACACTTGCATAACAGGCATTTAAAAATGTGAATGCTTTATATATCGTGCTTTTGGAGAGTAGCGGAGTAATAATAGAAGTAGCGTAGTAAGTTTATATTAGAATGACTTTCCTCGATGTCGATTTCGAGAACGAGACGATGCAAGTTTCCGGCTGAATGGTTGAAGTCCTTCGTTGAAGACGACCCAGTTAGCAAAGTGATTAGTTATGGTGCGGCTAAGTAAGATAAAAAAAAAAAAAATAAATAAAAACCGTACTCTGCATTGTAGCGACTGATGCTTTAGGAAAAGAAACAAAAAAAAAAAAAAACAAAAAAAAACAATTTTTGTGCGCGTCGGCACGAAATAACCGGAGAAAGCGCGCCGCAGGACGCCTTTCTTCAATCTTCTTGTACGTACACACGGCATTGATAAACGTCCGAACACATAAAGTTGCAAAACGCGGAAGAAAATCTGCCTTTTTGGAAGTTGAATTCTTTGGCAGAGATTTAGATTAAAATAGAATTGTTTTTTTTTTAAATAAAAATGACAAATTGCAATTTCCTGTGTATTAAGGCGTGATTGACGCCGTGTACGCGCGAGGGTTTTTTTTTCCCCCCAAAACCTCGCTCAAGACTAGTGTTCAACGTTTTGCCGCAGCTTCTCCGGATAAAATAATATTATTAGGTAAGCTGTAATAAGATCCTTCGAATTCGTCAGATTGCTAACTGGAAATACCTTAGTCACATAAGTAAACTTGCAACTTGTAAAAATGCAATTTTTGTACTGTTAAAACATTTAACTAGACGAAGGTACACTGACGTTGTAGCGTGAAGGAACATTTTACAATAAAAGATTTTTCATACGCATATATATGTATATATATATCATCCCCATTGTCTTGTCCGTGTTGTATGCGCCTCCTCCTGAATGTTCCTCTTTGCAGATGATGAAAAGAAATGTGAAATAAACAACACACACACGCTGGTTGACTTTAATAATTCTCTAAACAGCATTTATTTTCTTCTTCTGTTACATTT